>NC_043707.1:12336011-12353915 GCF_006229205.1 Suricata suricatta
TCTATGGTCTTCTGTCCCAGCTGCCCAAGCAGACTGAGACCCTGGACACAGAGACTGAGGCACAGGTGAGGTGAAGTGCCTTGACCCAGGTCACGTAGCTTCTAAGTGGCAGGGCTGGGATTCCAGTTCAGGCAGTCTGGCTGTCGAGCCTTCATATAAGAGGAGTCCTTTGGGACTGTTGTGATTATGGGACATCTTTTTTTGTTTTTATGTTTTTGGTCTTTCTTGAATTAGTCATCTTCTCTATTGTCTCTGAGCCTTTGCATAGTATATCCTCTGTGCTGGAAATACTTTCCTCCCTCTTTAGGCAGATCTGTTCTGGTTCATCCTTTGAGTCTGAGCTTAGATTTGGCCTCTTCCAGGAAGCCCTCCAGGTTATCTCCTCCCACTTGTATTTTCCCCAATCAATGCACCTGTTAGGATCTAATGTAATTGCCTGGTTGCTTTCTGCTTCTCCCACTAATCTATGCCTCCAGGGTGATGGAGATTTTACTTGTCTCATATGTCATTTTAACCCCAGCCCCTAGCATTTTGTTTAGCACCTAGTAGGTTCTTGATAAATATGTATTTAATGATTGAAGGAGCATTTCAGATTCAAAACTGAATACATTGGAACCTTACAAAAGGGTGTTTTTCAGTTGAATTAAAAATATGTGGACTAAATTCTTTCTGGGAACATTTTATAACGAAGTGCACAGACCCAGCTGGCTAGAGTCTGCCAGAGCCTGTGGACTGAGCTGCCTTCCTCCATCGCCCTCCTTGGAGGGTCCAGGAATTAAACCAGGCTTGGGTGTACTAGCCAAGAGTTCTTCGGAGACTCTTGTGACGTTTTTATTTAATTGCTGGTCAGTTCATTTATTTAAAGTAATGAACTTATTTCTTTTCATTATGAAAGTAAGAGAATCCCATTGTTGAAAATTTGGGAAACACAGAAGATAAACCCACCCGCTGTCATTTGGTGAGGTACATCTCTGTACGTCTTCCCCTCCCCCATATACATGTTTTCTTTCTGTCTGTCTTTATTAAACCTGCTTCCAGCCATACTATGAATATAGTTTTGTATCTGCTACCTTTTTTTTTTTTCCAGTTAGCAAAATGAGATTTTTTTTCCGGGTTTAATTACATAGCTTTAAAAATAACCATCGCTAGTTTTTCTCATTTTCTCCCCCTTTAAATTTTTTATCAAAGTAATATGTACACATAGTAAAAAGTACAAGAACAGAAGGGCTCCTGGTGAAAGCAGCAGTTCCTCGCCCCTTCTCTGCTCTTTCCCCTCCCCGAGTCCTATCTCCCAGAGGCAATTGCTGGAAATGTTTCCATTTTTAGGACTTCTGGTGCTTATCTCTGTAACTGCAAATAAGATGCTTATGCAGCTGTTTCTTGATTTATCAATTTAAGACATTTTCTATTGACTCTGCCACAGAAGGTGAGGATTCAGCATATTGACATTGTTTCACTCTCCTCCTTTTCCTCTACATTTTTTATTTGAAAAAAAGTAATACATGTACGTGGAAAATCATGCCATCCTACCCTGTTGCCTCAGTCTTCGCCCCACCTGTCCCCAGTTTCTTGTGTTTGTGTGTGTGTGCGTGCGCACGTGCGTGCATGTACACATGCGTTCGTGCATATGTGCCTATGTCTGGAGATTATAGGTGGCTTCAAACTCTTTGACTCTTCACCATTGAGAAGTGGAATTTATTTCCTTCCTCTTGAGCCTGGGCTGGCCTAGGACTGCTTTGACTAGGAATGCCAGAGAGGTGATGCCATGCTGCCTCTGGTCTTAGCCTTTAAGTGGGCTTCCAGCCCCTTGGGACTCTCGGTCTTAAAGTCCTGAGCCACCATGTAAGAAGTCCAAGGATCCTGCTGGAGAGAGACATGTGCAGAGACCCTGAGATGACAGGAGCAGGAGGAGGGTTCTGTGGACCCCAGCTTCCAAGTATGTCAAGTGACATGTCACCCCTAGCATGTCACCAAAGCTGTTTGGCCTCTTCACAGTGGCCTGGAAGTTAGCTGAATACCACTGAGTGGTCCCAAAGGACACTATGTAGGGTGGAGGAGTTGCCCAGCTGCATCCTGCTTATGTTCCTGACCCTCAAAATCATGAGATATAACAACCATGGTTTTTGTTTTAAGCCATTAAGTTTGGGGATTAACCAGAACAGTATCTTTCCAAGGATACCCCATGAGTCACAGATTTGGGGAGGAGTTAGTTATCTCTTCCTAGCAACAGACCTGATAGAGTGTACACAGATGTTTTATTGGGCTGTGTCATCCCAAGGGTGGAGGAGCGATGGCTAGAGGAAAGTGGGGCCGAGAAGGAGAGGAAGCAAATGCAAGGTGGTGCCTGTGACTGAACGGGCTACAGCTTTATGGAAACGCAGCTCGTCCCATAGGGCCCTGCTCTAGAGGCTCCGTGGAGTTACTGTATCTCAGCATTGTCCCTTGTGAGGGAGGAGGGGTGAGTCACTTATCTGCCTCCTCCTTCCTGCCTCTTCTGTTTTATTGGTCAGTGTTTGCCCTCCCCTGTACTGCTGAGTTTGGTCACCCGGGGCCTCCTGGCAGCTGCTGGGTGTGATGGAGGCCAGCCCTCGCTCCTACCCATGGGAGACTGAGTAATTTTTGATTGGATGCCAGACACTGAATTTTACCCTGTTGGCTGCTGGATGTTTTTGTGCCTGGAACTGTCCTAGGTGCTGATGATCTGGCATTGAACAAAAACTAACACTTTTGTTGAACTTTCATGCCAGTGTGGGAAGACAATGAATAAACAACAGGCATAATTCACATTTGCTATTATTATCCTGAACCATACATATCTTTATGAATAATACCAACCCAAGCAGCCATCGTTTTTAGTGGGTGCATAGTATTTGACTGAATAGTAATATCACTGTTTAATGGTGCATTTCCTTATTGATGGTTTATCAAATGACTTTCTCCAGTTGGAGCCATCAAAAAGCTGAGAAGCTGGGGCACTTGGGTGGCTCAGTCGATTGAGCCTCTGACTTTGGCTCAGACCATGATTTCACAGTTTGTGGGTTTGAGCCCTGTGTTGGGCTCTGTGCTGGCAGCTCAGAGCCTGGAGCCTGCTTCTGATTCTGTGTGTCCCTCTATCTCTGCCCCTCCCTTGCTCATGGTCTTTCTCTCTCTGTCTCTCAAAAATAAATAAATTAAAAAAAAAAGAAGCTTGGGATTCTAAGTTCACCAAACAGAGGTTGAGAGTTAATTCTGAGGTCTGTTGTAGGAGCAGCTACTCCTATACCCGGGACCAAAGATTTTTCTTTCTTGACCTGAGAGCTGGAATTGACTGGATTGAATTATCTTACCAGATATGCCCCTGGCCAGCAAAAGAGGTGCTGGAGGATTTTAGGATGGAATGAAGAACCGTAGACACTCTCTTTTAGAAAGTCTTTAGCTCCTTGACTTAAACCTGTGCTCCAACATCTAATCAGTCACTGAGGCCTCCAGTCAAGGTCTTTGAGATCTCCTGAATTTAGTTTCTTCTCTGGTCCCATGCCTCTGGATTCTTTTGGGCTCCATTTTTCATGTTGACTTTGACCTGAACCTTTTTGTCTCCTATTCCCTCGATCTCCAGTCTCAGATAATAATCATTTTATATGAATTGGAGGATGTGGTCGGCACTGTTGGTGGCTTACCCATATGTCCTTAGTACTCACTCTTCACACCACAAGCACCTGCACCAGAGCCCAGAACTTTCTCCAGCGAGGCCTTTGTGGGACAGGCTGGAAGTGCAGAGAGAGGCACATACAGGAGAGTATAGTCCAGCCAGTGGGGGTCATTGTCTTCGTCACCTCTCCGATGAGGCCTGCTCCATCCTGGCTCCCAGAATATCCAGTGGGACTGAGCTCCACTTGTGCATATTAATCCAACACACCTTTGATTGACTTCTTCCCTTCCCTGTCTCACTTCTTTACTGTCAGGTCAGTGTTTCCTGGGGTTACTTCCTAGATAAACCCCTTGCTTTCAAATCCTTCTCTTAGGATCTGCTTCTCGAGAAACCTACCTAAAACAATGAAGAATATGAACAGGAGTGAAGGCCTATGTTACACGGCGGATCCAACCTAGTGTTGTCAAGTGGTGAAGCTTGATTTCCCTGAGCCAGTGACTTTTCTCAGCTGAGACCTGAAGGACGAATAGGAAGTAGCTAAGCAAAGCAGGCATGGGGAGAATAACATGGGGGGAAACAATCCAGGCCTAGGGAATGGCATGTGTGGAGGTCCTGGGGCAGGAGTGCTGGCATGACCAGAGTGCAGACAGTGAGGCCGAGAGTGGCAGCCACGTTGGGAGATCCTATGGCTTGAAGGTAAATTTGGGTCCCTGCTGTTACATGTCTTTCTCCTTCTTTTTGGTTCTCTGTCTATACACTCTTTTGAACCCTACTATGGTCTGGCTTCATTTAAATGCATCTGAAATGAAATCTCTGATGTTCACAGTGTTGTCAGATGCAAAGGCCTCATCTCTCTTTGGTTCTTTTTCACAGAGTGCTATCTATGAGTTTCTGGGGAGGATATGAGGATTGTGATTGTTTTGATTTTTTTTTTTTGTATGACCACATTATGTTAATTTCCTCATTGTCTTAGGGTATGAGAATATAAAAGCAATAACTCACTTATATGAAGACTGAATGTGCTAAGAGGTTGTCATGGAAACCAGGGGGAAATATTCACATTGGCTTGAGTAAATTGAATAACCCCTGTTAAAAGATTGAACACAAAACTTATTTACCCAATTGTGTGGTGTACAGAGAAGATGAGAAAACCAACAAGATAAATGAGATTTTTTTTTTTTTTTGTGGGAGGAGGTGTGAGGATGAAGAGGGCTAGTGAATGCTAGGGATGTGTTATTTTTATTTAAAGAGTCATTCCCCTTCTGAAGGCTGTGTTTTCATTGCTAAATGGAAGTGGGGTTGTGGGGTGGTCGGGGAAGGGCAGTTGGAAGGGAAATGGCGTGATGAAATTACTCCCAGGGAAGATGAGCTTAGGGTGTTCTGTGTGTCCTGCATGTATTTCTCCCTGGGAGCGTCCTCTGGAGAGTCTTGGTCAGAGCAGTTGAACAGACACAAACATTTTCAGCGTTTTTCCTTTGCCTTTGGCAGAGTTGTTTACCGTGTTTTAAGCTGATTTTCTAAAAATACTAGTTCTGTTGCATTTTGTTTTTTTAAAGCAAAATGCTTCAGCTCTTAAAATGCTTCAGCTCTTCCCAAATAACTGCTGAAGGAAAGGACGTGGAGGACACATGAAGAAGCAGACATGGACAATGCCATAGTCAATGGTGTGAAGTGGTAGGCGGGGCTCCGGGAGCCCCCTGAGCCAAGCGAGGGTGGGTGGGCAGCCTCCTGGATGTGGTTGAGTCTTCAGGTGGGCGGCGGCATGTAACACTGCTACTTTGAGGGTTGTATGGGGCCAGCTTAAGGACCAGTTCCTGGGCTCCAGAAGGCCCTGACATGGGTTCCTCAGGGCCATCTCGGTGTTACATCTGTAGGTCTCCCTGTGAGGTGCTTGTGAAGAGCAGCTTTCTTAGCAGCACCTTCCACACCCAAGCACCACGGTCCCCTCCTCACTGCACCTCTCCCTTCTCATGGTCTGTTCCTGACCATTTCTGGGAGCAGGTAATACAGCAGCTGATGGCAAAGGATGTCCCAGTGATTTTCCTGCCTGGGTTCACACTGTCTCCATCTCTTTGGGCTGATTTCCTACATTGCCACAGACTAGGGGGCTTGTAAACCACAGAAACTCTCGTCCTGTTGTGTCCTCATGTGGTGGGAAGGGTAAGAGAGCTGTTTGGAGTCCTTTTCTTCAGTGATTTATATAAATATATATATAATAAGAATTGTATATGTTTAAGGTGTGCAACATGATTTGATATCCATGTACATAGTGGAATGACTATTACAGTCAAGCTCATTAACATTTAGTCTCCTCACGTATTTGTGTGACCATGACCGTTTGTGTGTGTGTGGGGGCGGTGAGTGCACCTGAATCCGTTCCATTAACAGGTGTCCAGTGTTCGGTGCAATATTATTCACTGAGGCAGCACATTGTACATGAGGTCTCGACACCCACAGAACTACAGCTTTGTACTCGGTGGCCCACATCTCCCCATTTTCCCCCACCCTCCCTGCATGTGGTAACCAAAATCTTTTGAAAATGACATGGGTTTGATATTCACAAAGGATCCTCCTCTAGTATTATCTCTGTTTGATGTGGGTGGGGGTGGAGAGACAGAAGAAGCTCAGAGAAACTGTGCTTTGCTCCGCGGCGTGCAGCTCAGATATGGCAGAATCGGAACTGGAACCCCTGGCATTGACTGCAGCAGCATTTAATCAGGAAAAAATTGGAAAGACCCTGAAAGTCCAGCCAAAGGGGAATAGCTAATACTTATGATCTTTGTGATTCTGCTCTGCAATGGGCTATTATGGGTTATGAATAATATACATGGAGCATAACAACATAAGACAGTGCTCATCTTGTAATGTACAGTGGGGAAAGAAAGAGAAATGACAGCCATGTAAATTAAATTCATGAGATAAAAGAAGAAGAAAATGCACACAGAATAAGAGTTGTCTCTAGATAGTGTATCAGTTGGGTTCCTCTGAGAAGAAGGCAGTGCAGGAAGGAACCGTGCAAGGAGTGTCCTGCAGAAGTGCCTGGGGAGGACAGTGGAGAGGGGGCCCGGTAGGCAGGGAAGAGCTTCAGGCCGTGATGGAGGTCTGATACCTTGCAAGGAGAGGGGGAGGGAAGGGGGGCTTCAGCATGGTTCGGGGAAAGTTTCAGCCGGGCCAGTAGCATTTCCTGAGTCGAAGTTAACCTGTTGCACAAATCGGAATAGAATACTGTTCCTAGCACTCCGGGAGAAGCCCTGAGAAGCATGGCCCTGCAAGACCACCATGGTGGGTCCACAGGTGCCACGGCTGGAGACCGTTGGTCAGCTCTGCTTCCCAGGCTCAGCTTCCTGAAGGAAGGCCTGAGCAGGGAGACTGTGCGGCTGCTGGTGCATTATTACAGCAGAAAGAAGCATTCGGGGAAGGCACATCACAGTGGTCTTGAGAAGCTTAAGTCTTTGGGCTGCCTCTGTCCTCAAATACAGGCTGGCCTCATTAGCACCCAGAGCTTCCTGTTCTTGTGCCCCATGGTGTGCTCAGTCATTTGGACAGAAGGGGCCTACCCATCCATCTCCCCACAACAGAAAATTGTTAACAGCTGCCACAAAATGAAGGGAAGGACTTTGCCAAGTTAATCCTCTCTGATTTACTGCTTGCACCATATCCATTTTGAAGGAGACACTTAGTAGTATTGAATGGTCTAATGTTTTTAGAAAATGATTTTTGGTGAGCACAGCTACAGAGGAAGGTAATTAAGGTCAAGAATGGGGCCTTGAGCCCTGTCCATGTGGTTTTGAGGTCTCCCTAAATACTCTATGGTTCAAAGCTCCATGAAGGAAGGGACTCGCTGACCGCTGAATATCCTTCACCTCAACTAATGCCTGGCTGTCAGTAAGTACGCAGTACATTGTTTATTAAATTAAGAGGAGGCTTAAAAGGAAAGCAAAAGATATACAGAGTCTGTGTACCTTGTAATTAGTAAACATTGAGAATCTGTTCAGCTTAGTCCTGCTCGACACTGTCCCTGCCCACCTTCACCCCCAACAAGCTTGTGATGGTCAGTTTTCTGTGTCAACTTGACTGGGCTCAGATTAGACGTTATTCTAGTGTGTCTGTGAGGGTGTTTCCAGATGAGATTAGCATTTCAGTCGGTGGGTTCCATTAAGTAAAATCGCCCTCTCCAGTGTGGGAGGGCCTGAATAGCACAAAAGGTGGAGGAAGAAGGAATTCACCTCTTTTTCCTGCCTCACTACTTGAACTGGGACTTCGTAGCCCATCTTCTGTCCTTGGACTGGGGTTTACACTATCAGCCTTCGGCCTCAGTCTCAGTTACACCACCGGTCTTCCTGGGTCTTCAGCTTGCAGACAGTGGACTGTGGGACTTTTTAGCCCCCATAATCGTGTGAGCCAGTTCTTCATAATGAATCTTTCTGTTGCTTCCTGGGGGGTTATGATGAGGAATTGCATAACTGTAATGTATGTATAATATTGGTTCTATTTCTCTAATGCGAGGCTCTAGAAAATGTTTCTTCACATCCTTTCTCTTGTGCCCCATCACCTTGTCATTTCTTTGGGATCTAATGTCAACAGTTCTTGATCTCCAGCCCAACTACTTGGCCACACCTTCTAGAGTTTGGTAGTTTTTAATTCATTCCACCTTCCCTGGGCATCAAGACCTCCAGGTATAGTTCTTGGTATGGAGGAACTATGAATAAGATAGTGTTCAGATCATTGGTTGCTGCATAAAGAAACCCAGTCTGCTCACAGGATAGGTGGAGACAAATATTTGATATTATACTCATGACTCTGTGTTGGCGGAGAAGTAGGTGGTTCTCATTTCACATCTCTCATGCAGCTGCAGTCAGTCAGTGGCTGGGAGTGGAGGTCTTGAAGGGGCTGGCCATTCAGGATGGCTCAAATACATGGCTGGTGGTTGATACTGGTTGTTGGCTGGGAGCAGTTGGCACTGTTGCTTGGGGCACTTTCATGCACTTTGAATTTCTCATAGCATAGTGGCTGTGTTCCAAGAGTGAGTGAGGGTTCCTAGGGATATGAGGTAGCAACTGACTGTCTTTTAGAACGCGGATCAGAAACTAGAACAGAGTGATTTCCATTCTATTCTGTAGGTTAAAGCAATCAAAGGTTCATGGGTCAAGGGAAAGGATGTTCCCTCTTTTAATAGGAGTGTCAAAATATGTGGCTATTAGAAAATGGCTACAGATGGCCTCAGCTGTTGAGGAGTGCAGAGTTAATATAGAGATAGTGATAGTTAAATAGAGGTAGTGGTAATAGAGATAGAGTTAATTTAGAGATAGCAGGCTTGAACAGTAGCTACCCAAAGATATCAGGTTATAATGTCTGTAACCTGTAAATATCACCTTATGAGGAAAAAGAGTCCACAGATGTGAGTAAGTTAAGGATATTGACTGGGGAGATTATTCCAGATTATCTGAGTGGGGCATTAATCCATTCACAGCTGTCCTCCTAAGAGAAAGGCAGAGGGGGTTGCACACACGGGAGTGGACCAGGCCATATGAAGACAGAGATGGGGATGCTGCAGCCACAAGCAAGGGAATACCCACACCCACCAGAAGCAGGAAGAGGCAAGGACGAGTCCACTGAACTTCTCGGGGCACAGCATCACCCATCGCTGCTTCTGGCCTTTGGAACTGGGAGAGAATAGATTTTGTTTCAAGCCACCGAGTTTGCCATGATTTCTTACAGCAGCCTCAGGAAATGAATACAAACCCAGACAATGACAAAGGAGTGTGGAGAGTGTTATGGAAGAGAGAAATGCATAGGTGTGACCTGACACCCGGCCCAGTGGGGAGAGAAGAGGGCAGGAATGCTTCTTCAAGACAGGATTCCTGCCTGTCCTTAGGAAGTACGGCATAGGGCTGGGGTGGGTGAGTTCTGGGGCCATACTTTTCTGTTTGCATCTCAACTCTGCCATCACTGTGTGTATTTTTAGGTTGTTGTGAAGCTTCAGTGAATAGATTAAAACTTGTAAATGCTTGGCATATAGCAAGCTCTTTAAAAAAGCTGTCTTTTATCATAATTTACTCTGTGATTTGGTGAAGAATATAGTGCTTCTGGTTCTTCTTTTAGCCAGGATCTCTGTCTCTTTCTGGCTACTCTTTGTGGTACTTTTTATTTCACTTTGTATGTGTCTTATACTTCCCAGTTAACTGTCAGGGTGCTCTCTCCTGTTCGATAACCTGAGGGGCCAAAAACTTAGGACGTCCTCCTTGTCTATTTTCCTGGAGGCTTTATCTCTGCACGGAGTTAAATCCTCAGGACTCTAGGTACCAGATCTTCAGGAAATCCTCTACTGAGCACACCTTACCAATATTCCTTGACTTTTTATCATGTGTAATGAAGTAGGACATATATATAGTAAAGTGAACAAACCCTAAGTGTATAGCTTGATAAATTTTTGCATAGGTGTGAAACGCTAACCGCCATGCAGATCTGGAACACTGTAAGTGAGCCCAGGAAGCTCACTTGTGCCCCTTTCCAATCAATACCTCTCGAAGATAACTACTGTTCTGATTTCTTTCACTTAGTGGATTTGTCTCTTCTTGAAGTGCATATAAATGGAGTCATACTCCATGCACTTTCATGCGTGCGTCTGGCTTCCTTTGTGCAACATATTTTTGAGGAAGTTTCATTCATTTCTTGCCCATTTGTATCATTTCACTGTGTAAACAAACCACAGGTAATGGACATTTGGGCTGTTTTCATTCTGTGGCAAATACTAATGAAGCTGCTACAAACATTCTTTTAAACCTTCTGGTGGGTATATGCTCTAGTTTCTGTTACACACATACTCAGAAGTGAAGGCGATGGGTTGCAGGGCATCCATGTATTCAGCTTTGGGTGGGTCGAGCCAAACACTGTTCCACAGTGGTTATACCAATCTCTGTTTCCGCCGAGACGGATGCGAGTTCCGGCTGCCTTACTTCATGGTTGACGTTTGATATTGATATCCACTGGACCCTGCAACACATCGGAAAGACCCATTTTTACCTTCTGAATCACAGTGGTGTCTTTGTCACACATTTTCTGGACTTCCTCTTCTGTTCCATTGTCCACCCTTGTGCCATTTTACTGTAATTTTATTAAAGCTTTACAACGAATGTTGATATTTGCACTTTCATGCGTGCGTCTGGCATGAAAAGCAACTCTGTTGCTTTGTTTTCCTACAAGATGGCCTTGCCTAAGCTTGGTTCTTAGCATTTTCATATTAATTTGAGACTCGTTTCGTCAATCTCTCCAAAAAGCTGCTGGTATTTTGTGTGGGATGGCATTGATTCTATAGATAACTGGGGAGGATGTCTGTCTTAACAATATTGAGTTTTCCAGTTAATGAACTCTCTGTTCCTTGTAGCCATTTATTTCAGTCTTTAATCTCTCTCAGAAGTATTTTGTACTTTATAGTACCTGACCTATTACCTGTTTTTTTTTCTTTTTTGGTTTTTTGATCAAGTGGTAAGATTAATGGGTGGACATGGGTTTATGAACTGTAAAATGCTGTACCCATTACCAACCAAGGGAGAACATGTTGGTATTGGATTTTAATAACGTCACCTCACCCTCGTTCACTTTGCACCGATGGCTCAGAGTTACATAATCAAGCTAGCTAAAGCCCCTCAGATCTCCCCTGAATTGCCAAGCCAGTCTGGGCTTGTTCTTCACTGCCCTTACGTCCAGGGCGACCCTTTCTATTTGATCTTTCTTTTGGAAAGTTGCTATCCATCGCTCATATCCGGTGACCTATGCATTTGTGTACTGAAACAGCACTTACCGGAGACCGGCTGCTGGGTGTGTGCTGGTTGTCTCCCCCAACAGTCTTTTTTCATTCTTCTGTGCCGACAGCACCCGAATTTTGTTTGAGTGCCAGTTGTTTGTGTGCCCAGAGAAGATGGGCTCCTTCCTTCCCCATGCCCAGGGCTTGGGCCTCAACTGGCCTGATCCAGGCATGCTTATCCTGGTGACAGGTTTGGCATTGGCATGTTCCTTGTTCTTGGCAATGAGCTGTAAGGATCAGAACCACAATGCTCTGACCTTACTGACTTAACCTGCCTCGATAACCTGGGCTTTTGTGAAAGGTATAACTAACCTGTGTCATATAAATCACTTTTAATTTTTTTAATGTTTATTTTTGAGAGGTGGGAGAGGGACAGAGAGAGGGAGACACAGTATCGTAAGCAGGGTCCAGGCTCTGAGCTGTCAGCACAGAGCCTTACACGGGGCTCAAACTCACGGACTGTGGGATCATGACCTGAGCCCAAGTTGGACGCTCAACTGACTGAGCCACCCAGGCGCCCTAAATCACGTTTACTTCACCGGTCTGTTACTTGTAGCCAGAAGTACCTTAACCAACTGCCTCAGCTGGGCTCTCTGGAAGCAGACTGTGGGGCAAGGATTTGAGTGGAGATATTGTGTGAAGCTTTGGGAGATGAGGTGAGGGACAGGCTGGGAAGGGAAGGGAACTGAGCACTAGTATATTAACGAGTTTGTTACCACTGTGGGCATCATAGAGTTTAATCTCTCTGATTAACTCTGGAAAATGGCATAGAATAGGGGTTTTCCAGCCATAGCCCATGGCAAATCTGGCTTGCCATCTGTTTTTGTAAAGTTTCTTTGGATACAGTGACACCAGTTCACATCTGTACTGTTTACAGCTGCGTTTGCACGACAGCAGCAGAGATGAGGAGCTCTGAGAGACCAGGAAGCCTAAGATAGTTACCGTCTGGCCCACTGCACATAAAGTTTGCTGACTCCAGTATAGAACATGCATTCCAGAGTCATCTCACCTGAGGAGCAAAGGAACCAGGGAATTTTTTACGTTTCTCCAGTCACTGGTGGAACCCACCCCCTGCCCCAGGAGGGAGTTAATTCCCCAGTGCTCCTGAACCCTCATGCGCACAGGCAGAGCGGGCCCTGGCCACCATCAGGGGGTTCTGCTTCCAGCCAAGAGATGTAGGTATTAGCTGTTGGCAACTGGCCAAGGATGGACACTAACGGTAAGGTCCAAGGTGGGCTGTGCACTGATAGGGCCGCCACACCAATACCCAGGGCCCAGAGACGGCTCAGAAATGCTGCTGACCTCCAGCGCCGGCTGGTTCCAGCGCAGGGTTGGGAACTGCCAAGCATTTAATACAGAGGAGAGGCACCAGGAGGTCAGCTGTGATTTGTTTGAGCCTCAAAAACGCAGGTGAAGTTTACTCTAATTCCTGCTAATTCCGGGAGGAGGCTCTTCTCAGGGCCCCAACAGCCTCTTGCTGTCGTCCTCCCCGTGGGGTAGGGTCCCCTTCCTAAAGAGAACAAAACAAAAACAAAAAAAACCCCTCAAGGCAACCTGGCTAAACGCATGCATGACAACATCTGTCGTGACCTTGTAGCATGAGACCGCTTAATCAGATGGCATGTTTGTGTGTGTTACCATATATGGGAGAAAAAAACATAGAAAATGTATAAAAAACTATGCCACGTGGCATTTGGGGCTCAGTTCTTGGGGTAGGAACCCACCTGAGTGGTGTCGGAATGAGTAAGTTGCTCCCTAGAAAGAAGAGCATCAGAGTGAGAATCCCGCTCCAACCCTGCGGTCTGTCTCAGGTCTCACCCAGCCCCAGTGCCTGCAGGAGACCTGCTCGCAGGGGGTGTGCGGTCCTGGAACTCCGCCCGAGACTGGCACCTGCAGGCTTCAGATCCTCCTCTTCTCTCCCAGCTCTGCCCCCCCTTTCCTCCGGGCACCCCAGTACCTTTCCTTTTTTGTTACACAGGTTATCTCTTCCCAGTTTCCACTTCCAGATTTCCTTTTCCAAACACACCCAGCGTCTCAGCAGAGCAAAGGATTCACTTTTTTAAAAATTTAAATTATTACCAAGTTGGTTTCCATATAACTCCCAGTGCTCTTCCCTGCAAGTGCCCCTCTCCATGACTATCACTCCTTTCTCCTTCCCCCTCCCCCCTCTGCCATCAGTTTGTGCTCAGCATTCAAAGGTCTCTCATGATTTGCCTCCCTCCCTCTCCCCAACTCTTTCCCCTCCTTTCCCCTTCCCATGGTCCCCTGTTAGGTTTCTCCTGCTAGACCTATGAGTGAAAACATATATCTGTCCTTCTCTGCCTGACTTATTTCGCTTAGCATGACTCCCTCCAGGTCCACAAAGGATTCACTTTTGATCAAGTGGAAAGAAAAAATAAAAGGACCCCAAGAAACAAACAAAACTATTTTTAATGTTTTTCCCGTACACAGAAACACGCATCTTATTTGCAGTATCAGGTGAGGCCCCCTTTGGAAACATTTTTGTGTATTTTGTGATTCTGCGAAATCCTCCAAGTTTTGTCTCTTCCTTTGCCATATGGGTTTCAGGACTCACTCAGTCAAGTGATGGGAATACATCTTTGGCATGCTGTCCTTCAGTTTTTCTTTCTGAAGCAGAGACGGTGTGTCTCACCCAGTGGGATGTTAGACTGGTACTGTTACGTTGGGTCAGCCCCTTGGAGGTCCTGTCTGTCTTGTCTTCATGACAGCTGACTACGTGAGGCATCTCAATGCAGTCTAGCAACTTCCTCTCACATAAAAGGTCTTTGCTGTAAATGTTTTGGTGGGCGGGTGGGGAGGTGGTTGGAGTGAAGGGAAAAGTATTAATACTAAGCAGGAGTCTGGTTCAGCGAATCCTGCAGGTGTGACTGGAGCTTGGAAACTCGCACCAGCAGAGTCCTCAGCCTGGGGACCTGGATCTTCGTGTCTACAAGGAAGGTCCCAGGTCAGTTTCGTCTCCTGTATGCAGGTGGAGAGTTCAGGAATCTGATTTTGGTTTTATCAAAATTGTTCTTTTTCATTCCTCTCAAATGACCTCATTTTCCCCCCTTAGCTCATTTAGAAGTTAAAAACAGAAAAGGTTAGACAATTTAAATGTTATATTTATTTATGTATTTTTTAAAGTGTGTTTACTTATTGTCCGAGAGAGAGAGAGAGAGAGAGAGAGAGAGAGAGAGCGAGCAGGGAAGGGGGGATGGAGGGAGAGAGGGAGGAAGAGAAAGCAAGAGAGAGAGGGAGAGCGAGAGGGAGAGCAAGAGCGAGAGCGAGAGACTCCCAAGCAGACTCCACATTCAATGTGGAGTCTAAATGGGGCTGGATCCCATGACCTTGGGTTCATGACCTGAGCCGAAATCAAGAGTCGATGCTCAAGTGACTGAGCCACCCAGGTGCCCCCCAATTTAAATATTTTAAATATTCTTGTATTCATTTCCATGAAGTCCCTTAACCCTCCCAGTCTGGTGTCAGAGTTTTGTCTTCTGTCCCATCCCGTGTGTCTGCTGTACATATTCCACACTTAAAAGGAGGGATTACTTTTACTTGGAATTTTTGGGTTTTAGAAAGACATTTCTCTGTCACTTTAAGTCAGACAATCAAAGAAGTTTCTCTTGTAGGATTTTATAGTTAGCAGAACTATTAAAAACAGTGGGACCCAGGAACCTGAGTTTTTTATTTTATTTTTTATTTCCAGTATCATTGAGATATAATTGACAAATAATATTGTGTAAGTTTAAGGTGTACAATGTGATGATTTGCTATACTTTATCTTGAGAAACAGTGACCACAATTAGGTTAGTTAGCATATCTAACATCTTACACAGTCACCTCTGTGTGTGTGTGTGTGTGTGTGTGTGTGTGTGTGTGTGTGAGCATTTAAGATCTACTCTCATAGCGGCTCATAAGTATACAATATAGTAGTATTAGCTAACTCATCATGCTCATAACTGGAAGTTTGTACCCTTTGGCCAACATCTCCCCATTTCTGCCATCTCCCAGACCCTGGGAGCCACTTTGTTTCTGTGAGTTCAGCTTTTATAGCTCCCACATTTAAGTGAGATCATACAGTATTTGCCTTTCTCTGACTGATTTCACCTAGTATAATACCCTTAATTTTATCTATGTTGTTGCAAAAGGCAGGATTCCTCCCTTTTTGTTGGCTGAATAATATTCCTCTGTGTGTGTGTGTGTGTGTGTGTGTGTGTGTGTGTGTGTGTCACAATTTCTTTATCCACTCATCTGTCACTGGACCCTGAGACTGTGTCCGTATCTGGGTTATTATAAATGCTGCAGTAAACCCGGGGGGCACAGATATTTCTTTGAGGTAATAACTCCATTCGGGAACCTGAGTTCAAAACACACCTCAGACAGGACTGGCTACACAGTCTGACCAGGGCAACATGACAAGGTGGGGCTCCTTGTTAAAAAACTTAACAGGGGTTTCAAGACACCAGCAGCAGAGGTGGCCCTCGGAGCACGGGGCTGTGTGCGGCGGGGGAGGCTGCCCACGCATGCAGCTGGACCTCACCTCAGGAAACTGCTTTGTGATCCACGTTTTAAAAGATTCTGCCTCAGGTTCTCAGGCTGTGACATAGACATAAACGAAGGGGTTATAACTGGCCTCAGGTGTGGAATTTGATTCTGTTGCTTATGTGAATACAGCAGGTAAGGTTTTTTGAATGGCATTTATCCTACTCTTGTGCGTATTTGCACATTGCTGTACACAAGTGGTTTGGTTCCCCAGGGAACATTCGGTGATACCTGGAGCGGTTTGGGCTGACGTAGTGGGGGTGTCTGCTGCTGGCGTGTAGTGGGAGAGCCCAGGGATACCCCAACCTCCTACCACACGCTGCGTGGCCCCCGACAAACAGAACTGTCTGGCCCCAAGGTCGTTAGTGTCAAGGATGATAAAATGTTCTATACATTACCTCCTGGGTTTGTACCCATTCTCTGGATGTGAAAACAGAGGCATAGGGAGACTAAGTACTTTTATTTATTATTTCTTTGTAGTAAAAATACATCTGGTTCCAGGAAGGAACAGTTAGATAATTTCTAAAGATACATACAGTATAAAATAAAAATAACTAAGAAATCACTAGAAATGTGTTTGCAAGGACACTTTGTAGACTGAGGACAAATATTCAAGCTTACATTTGTCCGGTGAGGTTAGCACTTGTATGCCAGGCCAAGTCAACATCCTTTTAGTGGTGTCTTGTCTCCTTCCTAATTTAGAAAAGGCAAACCCACCTGCTGTCATGAAAAATACCTTCTAGAAGCTACCAGGTAATTGGGTGATATTTCTGGATTTGTCTCCCTGTCTAATGTACATCAGTTAAACTTTTGACTCTTCAGTGCTTTCTGGAGAAAGTAATAATCGGAAACTAAATCGACTTGGTTTTTTTCTCCCCCTTTGCCCCGTATTTGTAAAGATTAATCTTCAGTACCTATGAGTGCTGGGTGATTTGCAGAAACTGCAACTGCTTTATCAGTGTCAGCCTGGCCTCCATTGATCAAACCCTCATTTAGGCATCTGCTGCCGTCTGCTGGAAACAGCCCAGGGACAGGGAAGGAAGGGGAAAGGTCGCTGCAGGAGGCCAGCGCCCCTCGGAGCTTCTGCTGCTGTCTCAGATGATCATGAGCGCCCTGGTGCAGTCAGTTAGAGAGGGGCCTTGAGGCTGGTGCTGTGGGTGAGTACTGTGTGGAAATAAATCCTGGCTGTGGCACACGCTAGTGCAGTGGTGGTTGAGCTGCCCAGGCTGGATTGTTTCTCTCCTTTATCTCCCTGTCCTCTCTTCCCTCTGCATGTGTCTGTGATCTCTGGTGGGCTGGCAAATAAGGTGACGCATCTCCATGTGGCTGGAGGAGTTCGTTGTGTTTATCCAGAGGTAGAACAATACATGTAAATAAGATCATGCCTTATTTGTGTCTGGCTTCTGTCACAAAGCATAACGGCCTCCAGGTTCATCCACAGGATTTCCTTCTTTTAAAGGCTGAATAATATTCCATTGTATGGATACACCACATTTCCTTTAACCATTCATCTGCCAGTGGGTATTGAGGTTGTTGGCTATTGTGAATAGTGCTGCAGTAGACATGGGATTGCAGGTTTCTCTTCAAGATCCTGATTTTAATTCCTTTGGATAAATATCCAAAGGTAGATCTTATGGTAGCAGTTCTTTTAGTTTTTTGAGGAACCTTTGGACTGTTCCTCATATTAGTAGTACCGTTTTACATTCCCACCAGCAAGGTGCAAGAGCTTTTCTACATCCTCATCAACGCTTACCATTTTTGTTTTGTTTGGTTAAATAATAGCCATTGTAACAGGCACAAAGAGATATCTCACCATAGCTTTGATTTACATTTCCCCAATGATTAAAAATGTCGAGTACCTTCTCATATACTTATTAGCCATTTGTATATCTTCTTTTGAGAAATTGCTATTCAAGTCCTTTGCCCA
>NC_043707.1:12354015-12362848 GCF_006229205.1 Suricata suricatta
GTGCTCATGGTATCCCTCCTTTAGGGTATGGAGGATTAAATGATCTAATGAATGCACGTGGCTTAGCATGGTACCGTCCATAGGGACAGTCATGACAGTGGAATGGGAGGTCCCAAAGGAAGTCACAGAAAAGATGGCGCTACTGAAGGGAAGTGAATGTCCTCCCCCATCATCATGGGGTGCCGGGTGCATGAAGAGCTGTAGATGTCTTGCTTATCCCGGAAGGTCCGCACTTCCCTAGAGAGGCCTCAGACCCACAGAAACTGAAGAGTGAGTCCTCACCAGCCCAGACTGACATTCCCGCCTCATGGGACCTAACATTTTCCAGCCACCAACCTTTGCGTGTCATGCCCCTCATTGGAAGTGTCCTTCCTGTTCTTTGATACCGGGAAGTCTAATCTTTTAGGACCCAGTTCTGATTTCTTCCCTTTAACATACCTTTTGTAATCGTTCCAGTCTGTAGGATGCTGTTTTGTCCAGATCCCTTCTGTGCTGCATGCTGGGCCCGACAGACACACTGAGAGCAAAGCTTTGAGGCAAGGGTGGGGGAGGGGCTGTGGACCGCTCATGGGAGGACGGCAGGGATCACCACAAGATGGCACATTTGAGCCATTACTGTTGGGGCACCCTCCAGCCAACATGGTTGCTCTGTTTTCATTCTCTAGATAAGAAATATGTGACTTCCAAACTGTCCCAGAAGAAGTGGCACTGTCTGGTGTTCCACAGTGAACACAGGCATTTTCATATACCTCTGATAGTCCAGTCAATCAACCACAGTTAAAAATTCCACCCCCACATCCAGGGGAATTAGAAGGATCATGTCACATACTTGTCACCATCCTCCTTCATTGCAAGTAATTTGGTACTTGCTGTTGACACTTGACATCCAAATACCGTCTCCCCCTTTTCGGATTGTATTTCTATCTTGGATTAGAGTGTAAAGTTCTTGAGGGCAGGACATGGGTCCATGGTAACTCAGTAGAAGCTCTGTAAAGTTTTGTTGAACGTTGTCAACCTGTTTAGGGTATAAAATCCAAGCAGCCCCTTAGAAAGCCAGAAAATAAACCCCACGTCTTGAAACACCTCTGCTCCATTTCCATACTGATGGGAAGGAAAGCAATAGATCATTTCCGGCCAAGAGTCAGGTCTCTTCATTTCCTCCTAGAAGTGCTCTTGATGGTGGCTGGGGAAGTTGTCTGTCTCATCGTCTGTCCCTTGGCAGGTCTGATTACTCATAACTCTTCCTTATGGTCCCCCAGGGATGGAGGGGACGGAATTCAGAGGCCCAGCATACAGGTGGGGGTTAATGCACAAGAGGAAAATTATGCTTAAATTAAAGGAGGTGGGTGGCATCAGGTCCCTATTACCCTGACTACCTCTGGAGCAGTCCTTGAATAGATTTGCGTTGGCAAAGCTTGAAGTCAAGATGCTCTTGCAAAAACCACGTTATTGACATATTTGACTTAAAGTGACCAAATTTTGTAATTGATTATGTGCCAAGTTGGATACCACATTGGGTTGGATTCTTATACAGACAAGTAGAAATTGGTGCCAAGACTGGAAGAAAAATCAATGGGAGAGAAACGTAAATTTAACAGTTAAAATTTATTTAAACATTTTTCTGTTTTAGGATTTATTCATTCTTCCAGCCACTCATTCATGCACATATCTACTTAACATGGTGTTTTAAAATTATCTTTATGCTGTTGTTTATTATAGTATAGGTATTTCACAGCTCAGAATTTGAAAGATACAAAAGATTTTATAGTAAAAGGTAGTTTCCACTCCCACTCTTATGCCAGCTTCTCTTTTCCCTCCTGGGAATGAGAACCATTGCTGATAGTTTCCTAGGATCCCTTTTAAAATTAGAGAAAACTCAGGGCGCCTGGGTGGCTCAGTCAGTAAGTGTCTGACTTCAGCTCAGGTCATGATCTCACGGTTTGTGGGTCTGAGTCCTGCATCGGGCTCTGTGCTGACAGCTCAGAGCCTGGAGCCTGCTTCGGATCCTATGTCTCTCTCTCTCTGGTCACATACTCTCTCTCTCTCTCAAAAATAAATAAATATTAATTTTTTTTTTTACATTAGAGAATACTTGGGCACCCGAGTGGCTCATTTGGTTGCATTTTCAACTCGTGATTATAGCTCAGATCATGATCTCACAGTTTATGAGTTTAGCCTACATGCTTTAGGGGTACCTGGATGACTCACTCAGTTAAGCATCCAACTCTTGATTTCGGCTTAGGTCATGATCTCATGGTCATGGGATTGAGCCCCATGTCAGGCTCCCCTCTGAACATGGAGCCTGCTTAAAATTCTCTCTCCCTCTCTCTCTGCCTCTCTCCCCTGTTTGTGCACTCTCTTTCTTCCAAAATAAAAAGTTAACATTAAAAAATAAAAATAGAGAATACGTGTATAAGCATATCCACTGTCTGTCTGCCCATGTGTCCATCCACCGTTCATCCCCCCACTCACCCACTGATCCATCCATCTATCCATCCATCCATATATACATTTTTTTTCACAGATGAGGAGAAGGCTAACATTACTTGATGGCAGACTAGCCTTGTTCTCCTGATCCACTGGAAAAGATTTGGAACCAGTGTCCTTACTACTTAGCCAGCCTCTCCAAGGCTGAAGTTTTGGAATGTCAGAGATCTGTCAGGTAGGACTGGACATTTAAAAAACAGCTAGGTGTAGCTATTCAGACTTTATTTTGGTCCAACCGTATCGTCTTGTGTTTGATTCCAAGGGACAGAGGAACATTCAATAAAGGAGCAAAGGGAAGACAAAAGTGAGACAGTGAGGCATGTGTGATTGGACTTGTTCTTGTTCCATCCCATCCCTGCCCTCATTTCAGCCTGTACAATCCTGTTATTTAACTTCTTGAAGTCTCATTTTTCCTATCTGTGAAATGGGAATGGCTATATTCTTCTTTGCAGTTAAAGGCTAGCATAATGCCTAGATATAGTTAGTACCCATATGAATCTGCTAATAACTTTATCAAGCCCTCATGATTATCTTGGATTTTGCAGTAAACAGATCTTAGGTTGATGATTTAAGATACAGTGTAACACAGCATCTGATCCCTACCTCCCTTGTTGAGAACTTTGTACTGCTGTCACCAGATAGGGTATTTGGGCTTCTTGCCTGGGTTGTGGCCTTGCTCCGTGCAGTCTCGCCTTCCATCTGCCCTCCTTGTTACATGTGTTGGATCTTTCTAGATTGGTGATGTTGTCTTTCACTCCCTTGGTTACAACTCCCCATCATTCAGAATAAATTTAAATTCCTTAGCACACAAAATGCTTGCTATGGACTGAGTGTGTGTGTTCCCCTAAAATGCTTATGTAGAAGCCTAATTGCCTGTGTGATGGTTAGGCAATGGGGCCTTTGGGACATGATTCGATCACAAGGATAGAACCCCTCACGAATGGGATTAGTGCCCTTATGGAAGGGGCACCGGAGCTAGCGTGTGGCTCCTTCCACCATGAAGGTGCAGTGGGAAGATGGCTGTCTGTGAAACCATGAAGGGGTTCTCCGCAGACAGCAATCTGACAGCATCTTGATCTTGGACTTCCATCTTCCATAACTGTGAGATATCAGTGTGTGTTGTTTAACCCACTCCACCAGTGGCATTCTGTTAGAGCAGCCTGAGCTCCCCAGAGACCATGATGAGAGAGCCTTCTTACCCCGTCCCCCTCAGTTTTGTCCACTTCTCTGAATGCACCTAAGTCTTGCGCATTGGTGCCTTGGCATGCACGGTCCTCTCTCCCTGAATCCTCTGCCCTTTTTTTAGCCAACTCCCTCTGTCCTTCCTTCAAGACTCAGCTCAGGCACACCCCCCTCCCCATCAAGGTTGCCAGGACTTCTTAAGACCAACACCTGGTCTCCCTTGATCTGGTGGGGTACAAATGGGCACCTCTGTGTATCTCTTTCCATGAAGCAGCTCAAAGGGGAGAGTAGGGATCTGAGGGTGAGGGCTGGGGCCAGGTGTCTTACAAACCCAGGAGGGTGGGAGCTGAACCATTTGCTGTTGGCTCTCTTTGGCATACAGGAATCCCTTAGGGTGGCAGGCTCAGAGCAAACTCAGAACCCCGGCTCTTTCATGGGGGTGTTTCCCTTCTCACTGGATGGAGGTGAACATCTGGTGTATTTTAATTTAGTTTTAGTTTTTCTTTTTGTTGTTTCTTTTTGTCTTTTTGGGATTTTAAAAGATAGGTATTTGGTAGTGGATAGAGATATATAAATAAAGATAAAGAAAAAGAGTCACAAGGCTGGCACTGCCCTCCTCTCTGGATTTGGTGTTTTGTTTTTGTCTTGTTTTCAGACCTCTGTGTAAGTGTATTGTAGACTAAACTTCGTCTTATTTTCATCAAACTATACATAATACACAGTGGAGTTTTTCATGGTATATAAAATTCAAAATCTTTTTTTTTCTAATTCTGAAATAATTTTAGATTTGTGGAGAAGGCACTGTGATAGTACAGAGCATTCCTGGTTTCACTTCCTAAGTACTGTCTTCCATCGATGGGGCGTGTCCGCCACAGATAAAATACCAACCCCAGAACCTGTTAACTAAGTGCCGGATTGTATTTGGATTCCACCGGTTTTCCTACTCATGTTTCTTTTCTTTCCAGAATCTTAGCCAGAGTCCCCTGTGGCCTTTAGCCTCATCTCTCCGTCTCCCCTGGTCTAACTTCTCTGCAGTTTTTCAGTCTTTCCTTGTTTGTTTGTTTTACAGTCTCAGTAGTTTTGAGGAGTACCGTATCTGAGAAGTTTTATAGAATTGGATTATAGATTTTAACCAAGGTCTGACCACCTGTCACATCAGTGATAACCTCTCTTGAAATTTACCAACGGCATCAAAGTTCTTGGTGAATCTACCATCTTTGGGGCCTGGAACACAGCAGAGACCCATCTTGGAAACCGAGATCTCACAAATCATGTGCTTCCTGAACTGAAGGTGTTTTTGCCTGTAGGTTCATCACAAAGTTGGATGAAAGTTTGGCCAAGGCCAGTGCAGCAGGATCTGTGCCAAAAAATTTCAGATCTGCTTGTTTCCATGGGACGCTGAGTTCCAAACCTTAGCCTGTGTGCAGCCTGCTTCAGCGAGTAATGAGGCACTGGGTACTTTTTAAGGCAGCTGACCTTTGGAGCAAATTATCCAAGGAAATCTGATTAGCTAGTTCACTGGGTTCCTGCAAAACGGATCTCGGTGTATTTCTGCAGCAGAAATGTCAGCATAATTGGAGTTCCTGGAGCTCAAAGAGCTTCTTTCTCATTGTTTCCATCCTTTGGAGGAAAAAAAAAACCCACACCAAACAAACAAAACCCAAACCCCGAGAGAATTATTCTTTGACTTATAGTCTTTGCTCTTGCACAGTTCAGAAGCTGCTTCTGGCTGTGTTTACGACTTTATTAATCAGGGGAACAGCCTGAGCATCATTTAAACAAACAAGCCAAAAAAAAAAAATCCACCCATCCCCATGTAGATGATGTGAGCTTAATAGAGATGGCCCAGCCAAAGACCTAAAATAAATAAACTGACTTTAATTTGAGGGAAAGAGCGTGGGGTGGTAATTACTTGAGGCTGTGTGCCATGCAATGTAACTAAATTCGAAACTCACTAATTTCATTATTTTAATGGAAGTCTGCATCCCATTCATTAGGCTGACATATGAGTAGCCATTAGTAACAGTTCATTTCCAAAGCTATGGTGGATAAAGGGTGATTGGAAATGAGTGAGGGCCAGGCCCGGTGGAAGTTGACAGTGCTGGGAAGGTAACTTGTGGATGGCATCTGTGGAAGGGGCAGCAGCAAGGTGACCAGTCGGTGTGACTGGCAGCAATGCACCACAGGGTCAAAACACAGGCCTGGCAGCCAGAGAGACCTGGGTTCAAATTCTCTTCTTCCACCTACTAGCTGTGTTTCTAGGGCTTGTAGTAGGCATTTAATTAATGGGAGCCGTGATGGTGACCATGGTGCTCTTATTACGTAGTGGTATTGCAGGGCTTGGAGGTTTTGCTGAGATGAAGGAACTGAGGCTGATGGAGATAAAATAAGTTGTACACGTTTTCCCTATTGCTCAGATTCCTCATTCCCACTGTGATGCTTTTAAAACATTAAAATAATTCTTTCATCTTTTTGAACAGGCAGTTGATTCAAATGTTTAAAAATAAGAGTATGCTAGGATATCCAATGAAAAATGTCCCTCCCACTTCTGACACCCCCTCTTCACAGACGGCCATTGTTAGTAGTTTATTATCTTTGTAGAATTTCTGGCATGTAGAAGCAAATACAAATGTGTATCCATTGCTTATTTTATGACACAGTTCAGTATCCTGCCTTTTTAACTTATAATGTTATCTTGCTTATCTTTCCATATTAGGGTAGAAAGAGTTCTTTCTTCTTATTTATAATGACATATTTTTCTGTTGTGTGGATATATCATGATTTATTTAATTTTTCCCCTCTCGATGGACATTTTAGGTTAGTTCCAGTCTTTTTCTATTACAGACCATGTTGCAATGAATAACATGCATGTACGTCTTTTTGCATGGGTACCTGAGCACCCGAAGGTTAAAATTTTCAAAGTAGAATTGCTGAATTGAAGGGTGAGTGCATTTCTGATTCTGACAGTGCCCAAAGGTCTGGAGGTGGTGGTGGTGTTGATTTAGCAATGAGCATGAGTTGTCAGCCAGTTTGCCCACCCCCCAGTCCCCACCGCTTCACATATCGAAACCTCATCTCCAGTGTGATGGTATTTAGAAGTGGGGCCTTTGGGGGGTGATTAGGTCATGAGGGGGGAGCTCTCATGGATGGACTGAGTGCCCCTATAGAAGGGGCCCAGAGAACCCCTTCCCCCTCTCTCCCATGTGCAGACTCAGTGAGAAGGGGACTCTGAATCAGGAAGTATACTCTCATGAGACACCAAATCTGCCGGCACCTTGATCTTAGACATCTTAGCCTCCAGAACTATGAGGAATAAGTCTTTTGTTTATTAGCCACCCAGTCTCTGGTGCTTTGTCATGGCAGCCTGGATGGACTAAGACACCTAGTTGCTGGTAAAAAAAAAAAAATCTGAATGGTAAGTTGTTTAAAGAACATGGGAAGGTGAAAGCTTGGGATAATAGCATCATTGGAAAGACAGAAAATGGGGAAACTGGGTTGTGTTGGGAAAAGAGCGTGGGATTTCAAGTAAGAAGGGCCTGGGCTGCTCAGAGCTGTGTGGCCTTAGGTGGGTTACTTCACTGAGCTCGGTATCCTCACCTATAAAATGGGGATGATAGTATTTCCAAAAGGCTGCTGGGAGGATTAAAGGAGAACATATGGACAGCAGTTTAGCATGGTGCCTGACACATAGTGGGTGCTCAGTATGTAACTAGGGATTCTGGGTGAGTAACTAAGGCCATAATGATTCATAACTAACCAGAATTGTACTTATTATACGATATGATATTATGTTGTTATGTTATGTTATATTACCTGTGCCGTCCCGTACTGTCCTCTATTAGTGAGGAGTAACACTTACTGAGAAGTCCAGTGCCTGTGCTTCTGCTTCCCGTGCAACACTCCTCTGACCTTTCATGACGACTCAGTGAGTACTCTCGCCGTCCTCACTTGATGGAAGAGGAAATGGAGGCAGGGGAAGTTGAGCGTGTTGTTCAGCGGAACACAGCTAGTAAGTGCCAGGGCTTTTATTGAGACTGAGGAAGCCTTTCTTGGAAGGCCCCTCTAATCCCACTTCTTGTTCTCTTGATCTCTGGATTATGAGTAAGGAGCCGACTGTCCCAAGAGATGGAGGACATTGTGGGTAGGACATTTATTCCCCAGAGCAGGCAGCTCCCTTGTCACGACAGTGTGACCAAGTTCAACTTCCTCATCTCTTAGGTAGATACTGTTCTTTTTTTTTTTTTTTTAATTTTTTTTAATGTTGTATTTATTTTTGATACAGACAGAGAGAGAGCATGAGAGGGGGAGGGGCAGAGAGAGAAGGAGACACAGAACCGGAAGCAGGCTCCAGGCTCTGAGCTAGCTGTCAGCACAGAGCCTGACACGGGGCTCGAACCCACGAACGTGAAATCTGACCTGAGCCGAAGTTGGAGGCTTAACCGACTGAGCCACTCAAGCGCCCCAGGTAGATACTGTTCTGATCAGAAAGGTTCAGTGTTCACTTCCTGGTCAGTCTCTCCTAAAATGGTCCAAGATCAATGATGTGTGATGAGTACAAAATCAAATAATTTTTATCCTTACATGAAGAATATATACTCTGCCCAAACAACTTAACAATTTTTTTATTTGTTATTGTTCTAAATTTGCATCCAAGTTAGTTGACATATAATATAGTAATGATTTCAGAGTTAGAATTTAGTGATTTATCACTTATGTACAACGTCAGTGCTCATCCAAACACGTGTCCTCCTTAATGTCCCTTGCCCGTTTAGCCCATCCCCTCAACCAATCCCTCTCCAGCAACCCTCAGTTTGTTCTCTGAATTTAAGAGTCTGTTATGGTTTGTCTCCCTTGCTTTTTTTATTTTATTTTTGCTTCCCTTCACTTATGTTCATCTGTTTTGTATCTTAAATTCCACATGAGTAAAATCATATTTGTCTTTCTCTGACTGACTTATTTTGCTTAGCATAATACACTCTAGTTCCATCCATGTTGTTGAAAATGCTTTTTGATCACCGAGTAATATTCTATTGTGTGCGCACATGTGTGTGTGTATGTATGCGTGTGTGTGTGTGTGTGTATGTGTGTGTGTGTGTGTGTGTGTGTGTGTGTGTATGCGTATATATATACATCTTCTTTTTCCATTCATCTGTCACTGGATATC
>NC_043707.1:12362948-12393918 GCF_006229205.1 Suricata suricatta
TTCATGTCTTTTGCCTATTTCTTCACTGGATTATTTGGTTTTTTGGGTGTTGAGTTCTGTATAGATTTTGCATACTAACCTTTAATCTGATACTTCATTTGCAAATATCTTCTTCCTTTCCCTCGGTTGCCTTTTAGCTTTGCTGATTATGTCCTTGGCTCCTTGGCTGTGCAGAAGCTTTTTATCTTAATGAGGTCCCAGTAAAGTTCATCTTTCCTCTCCAAACAATGCACCTCTTGATTAAAGATACCCAGGATCCTTCCTCTGAAGATTGGGATCTTAGGGAAATTTAAATAAGCATACACTAAAAAGTAAGCTCTGTGAGGGCAGGGATTTTTGTTTTGTTCACTGTTGTAACAACAGTGATTAGAAAAATGCCTGGTCCCCGAAGAGGGACTCATTTTCAAGGGAGACAGGGATAAATGCATGCATTCAGGAAAAAGAAGACTTTTGCCACAGAATCCTAAGAGGTTTTATAGTCATGTTGTCATAGAAACCAGGCAGCATCCCTGCCACGGATCACCTCATGACCACCCACATGCACATAATGGTAGGAGAGAAAGGGGCTACTTCTCTGGTGGGCTATTTTGACTAGAGGCGGCTCTGCTGCAGAGGGTGAGGCAGCCTTTGTGAACTCTGGGCATCTTATGATGCTTGGCAGTTACTTGTAACTGTGGGAGAATTTGAGATTTACTTACACATCTTGACATGCAATGCCAAATCTCTAAATTCCTAAATTTATTTACCAGCTAGGAGAAGCCTATTCCCAACTATAATTTTATTTACAAAGGGCTCTAATCTGGTGCAAAGTCTGAAGGCATGTTTGTTTAACAAGTTACTCAATTAGCCAGCAAGGAAAGAACAAAGGAAAGTCATCATGCAGATGTATGCCCATTCAAAGCCATTGTGCCTTTAGAGGATTTCTGTGCGGAGGAGGAGAGATTCCAAGTCTGAAAGTTCTCTGTCCCTGCTGTGTTTACTGCTAATTCTCTTCTAATATTAGACCACTAATGATTAATAATACTGCTTTTCAGCACTCTTAGATTTGTCAATTTTTGCAATCTAAAAGCATATAATTATAGATTATTTTAAAATCTGGGAAAGCAAATCAACCATGAACCACACTCTAACTCATCTACAACCACTTGGATAAATTTCCCTGAGTATTTTTCTATACATAATTTTACATATTTGTAATCGTAGTGCATATACAGTTGCAAGTATGACATTTCCACCATTGGAGTTGTATACCTATTTTGATTTCTTTTATGACACTTCCAAACATGACAGAAAAGGAGATAGAATAGTGTATTAAATACCATGAATTCATCACTTAGAATTAACACTCATACTTGTTTTATTTTTTTTGTCTGTGGTTTTTGACCTCTGAAGTGTTTTAAAATAAGTTACACACATTATATTTAATCCTTAAAACAGTGATACTCAACTGAGGATGATTTTGACCAGCTCAGATGATATTTGGCAATGTCTGGAGGCATTTTTGGGTATGGTGAGGGGAATATTCATCTAGCGGGTAGAGCCCAGAGATGCCACTAAATATCCTATCATGCACGGGACAGTCTCCCCACAGTAGAGAATTTTCTGGTCCCAAATGTTGGTAGTGCTGAAGTTGAAAAACTTTGCCTCAAATTATTAAGAATGCCTTTTCTTTCTCTCTTGTTTTGTTTTTTCTTTTAGAGGGTGCGAGCGAGTGCGTGTGCGTGAGTGAATGGGGTAGAGGGAGAGAGAAAATCCGAAGGAGGCCCTACCCTTAGTGCAGAGTCCGACATGGGGCTCAACTCCATGACTCTGCGATCAAGACTTGAGCTGAAATCAAGAGTTGGATGCTCAATTGAGTAAGCCACTCGGGTGCCCCAAGAATACCTTTTAAAAAATTCTATAACCATGTTTCACCATCATTTCTAACAAAATTAAACATAATTTTTAAAAATAATCTAATAATGAGTCCCTATTTCCACACAGTTGCTCTAGAACATCTTCTATAGCTGGTTGTAACAAACATTTTCTTGTCTTATGAACAGTCTTCATAGAATTTTATTCTCAATTACTAGAAGATAGTCTCTTGAATGAATTCACCAAATTTTATTCAAAGGATACATTATTTTTTGGATATTGGGTCTACTATCGGGGTTTAAAGAAATCTTTGTGTAACTAACAATAATTTACTTCTTTTCAAACTTTATGCCTTTTGTTTCTGTGTCTTGCCTCTGTCCTGGCTATGAGCCTCAGTAAATATTGAACACAGGTGATGAGAGTGGTCATCCTTGTCTTGTTTCTGATTTCAGTAGAAAAAGGTCTAATGTTTTATCACTAGTCATGATACTAACTATATGTATTAACTGTAGATTTTTCAGAGATGTACTTTATCTGATTGAATATGTTCCCATCTATTCCTAGTTCATAGAATGTTTTTATCCTGAAAGACTGATGATTTTTGTCAGATGCTTTCTCTGTATATTTTTGAGATGATAAAATTATTTCTTTTTTACTCTGTTAGTGTGATGAATTACAAATACTGATTTTCAGGTTAAACTAACCTTGCTTTCTTGGAATAAACCCTACTTGGTCATGATGTATTATCTTTTTCATATATTGCTGGCTTCCATTTGTTAACACTTTGTTTAGAATTTTTGTGTCTATCTTCATGAGATTTATTGGCCTGTTATTTTCTTTTCTTGTAATATCTTTGTCAGACTTTGGTATCCGGGTTATGCTGGTCTTAAAAATTAAGGTATACCTCCTCCTCTGTTTCTGAATTTCAAGTTTTCTTTGTGGGATGGTTTTTGTTACAAAATTAAAAATTTTTAAATAGCCAGAGTTATTTATTTTCTTTATTTTCAGAGTTGGTAATTTGTGGTTTCATTAGTTAATTTAAGTTATTGAGTGATTGCCATCATTTTGTTTTAATATTTATCTTTAAAAGTATCTGTAGGCTCTGTAGTGGTGTTTTATTTTCATTCTGATGTTGAATTTGTGTTTGCTTTTTCTCTCTCTCTTTTGTTTGTTTTTTTGTTATTGTTAAGAGTTTGTATATACACTTAAGTATTTTTTCCTTCTACTTGCTTTACCTACAATGAAAGAGTAGATTATCATTTCTATACATTTCTACTCTAATATATGTATTTAAAGCCATAATTTTTTCTATAAGCACTGCTTTAGTTTTATCCCACAAATTTTGATTTGTTGTGTTTTCATTATTACTCACTTTAAAATATTTTTGAATTTCCTTTGTGATTCCTTCTTTAATCTATGGGTTATTTAGGCAAGTTTATATGTTTATTTCTCAATGCTTGAGAGAATTTCTAGGTATTTCATTTTTAATGATTTCTAATTTCACACTGTAGTGTTTCTGTGTATGATTTAATTCCTTGATTATAATTAAAATTTGTCATATGGCTCAAAAGTTAAGCTATTTTGCTAAATGTTCCACATTCACTTTAAAAGAATGTGTTTTCTTCAGCAGTTTGGTCTGGTATCCTATAATATTATGTAAATTTGATTGCTAGAATGTTCAATTTTTTTTTTATCTTCACTGAATATTTTGTGTACTTGTTCTGTCAGTTACTGGGAGAGGGTATATATTCCCCAGCTATGACTGTGGATTTTTTATTTCACTTCTTCATGAGATTTAGAACTATCTTGTTAGGTGGGTATGTATTTGTTATTGTTTGTCTTTATGATTTGGTCCTTTTATCATTTTTAAATGTCCCTCTTAATTTGCAGTAATACCCTTTATCTTAAAGGCTACTTTGATGTTAACAGTCATATGATATTTTTTAATTTTCGTGCTTTCATGGTTATTTTTTATATCCTTTTATTGTTTACCTTTCTGTGTCTGTATAATAAATTTGTGTTTCTTGAAAACAGCATATAATTGGGTCTTGGTTTTATACATTTAATTTTTTAAAATGCTTATTTATTTTTGAGAGAGAGAGAGAGAAAGAGAGCCTATACACAAGTTGGGGAGGGGTAGAGAAGGAGACAGAGGATCTGAAGCAGGCTCTATGCTGACAGCAGAGAACCTGATATAGGGCTTAAACTCATGAACCAAGAGATCATGACCTGAGCTGAAGTCAGATGCTTAACCCTTTGAGCCACCGTGGTGCTCGTGGGTCTTTTAGATTCAATTTGAGAAACCCTGCCTTTTGCTCATAGAGTTTAGTTCATTTACATTTAATGTAATCAGTAATATGGTGAGATTTATGTGCCCCATATTGGTATTTTATTTGTTGTTTACTTTTTTGTTTACTCTTGTCTTCTTTTGGAAAAATTGGATGTTTTAAAATATCTATTGTGTGGATATGTAGATTATATCTCTTTTTGTAACATTTTTAAATTGCTCTAAAGATTACAGTGTACCTCTTTACTGTATGCAGTCAAGTAATATTCAACTACTTCACAAGCAGTGTAAAAACTATACCTCATAATAATTACACTTGTGCAATTTTGTGTTTTGTGCATTTGTTTTATTTTGTAGTGACATAGCTGTAAGTCCCATAATACAGTGTTATTTTTTTGTTTTTATTTCAAGGAGAGAGAGAAAGAGAGAGAGAGAGCAAGCAAGCAAAAGTGAGCATGAGCAGGGGAGAGGGGCAGAGGGAGAGAGAGAATCTTAAGCAGGCTCCATTCTCAGCACAGAGCTTGATGTGGGGCTTGATCCCATGACCCTGGGATCGTGACCTGAGCCAAAATCAAGAGTTGGATGCTCAAGTGACTGAACCACCCAGGTGCTCTCAGTGTTGTTCTTTCTGATCCACACAGTAAATATTTATGAAAAACAACTTGAAAAAATAGAGACATAAAATTAAAGATCCACAAAATGCCTTTCCATTTATATAAATACTTACCCTTTATGATGCTCTTTATTGTTTGTTACAGATCTGGGGTTCCACCTGGTATAGTTTCCCTTCAATCTGAAGAACTTCTTTCAGCAAATCTCAGCTTTTGATATTATTATGTCATCTGTTTTGAAGGATATTTTGCTAGCTATAATTTCTCTGCTTCCATTTTTTTTCTTTTAGTACTTTAAAGATATCATTTACTTTAAATGGATCATTAGCCACAGTTTTCTGGCTTCTGTATTCTAGCTTGTGATAAGAAGTCAGCTATAATTTATTTCCCTTTCCATTATATAATGTATCATTTTACTCTTTTTGCTTTTTAGATTTTCTCTTTATCATTAGTTTTCATGATTTCGACTGTGATTGTGTTTAGGTTTAATTTTCCTTATATTTATCTTATGTGGAGTTTCACTGATCATTTTAAATTTATATGTTTATGCATTTCATCCATTTTGAAATGCTTTCAGCTGTTTATTATAATGTCAGATATATCATCTGTCCCCTTTTTCTGGGACTTATTCACACCGTTTGATACCAATTAGACCCATTAATATTGTTCCACAGATGTTGAATATTCTCTTCTGATTTTTCATTATCTTTTCTCTTTATGATTGAGTCTGAATACTCTGTAGATCTTCCCTTTAGTTAACTGATACTTTCCTCTGTTTTATCCCCCACTTTGCTCATTTAACAAATTATTCATTTCTTATACAGTATTTTTCATTTCTAATTATTCCATTTGATTTCCACTTAACATGTCTAAGAGTTCCTGCTGAACACATCTCTGCCAAAATTGCCTGTCCCTTGATGCATGTTGTCTACTCTTTGCATTAAAGTTTAAAAAGCATTTTTATCATAGTGATTTTAAAGTCCCCGTCTAATAATTTCAGCATCTGGATCATTCCTGGGTCTGTTTCTATTGATTATTTGCTCTCTTAAACTGGGCCACATTTTTTTCTTTTTAAAAGTTATTAATATCCTTTTATATTTGATTGTATGCTGGACCTTTTGTATAAAAGATCAGTAGAGACTAAAGTAAAAAATATGTACTTCCAAAAAAGAGCATGCCTTGTCTTCTCTTTTTAAATTTAAGTGCTTTTTATTTATTTTTGAGAGAGAGAGAGAGAGAGAGAGAGAGAGAGAGAGAGAGAGAGAGAGGGAGGGAGGAAGGGAGGGACAGCATGAGCAGGGGAGGGTCAGAGAGTGGGAGACACAGAATCTGAAGACAGGCTCCAGGCTCTGAGCTGTCAGCACAGAGCCTGACACGGGGCTCAAACTCAAGAACCATGAGATCATGACCTGAGCCAAAGCCAGACACTCAACTGACTGAGCCACCCAAGCACACTGAGCATGTCTTTCCTTATGTCAGGCCATTTGACTGGGAGTTAAATCTATCTGGCCTGTGGTTGAGATCAGCTTAAGTTTTTTTCAGTTTACCACTGGTTCAAAATGGTTTGATGGTGGAGTCAGAGCTTCCTCTCTGATGGGTTCTAGGATCTGAACACTGGATAATTCCAGAAAACTGCCTGAAATTCAGAGCTGAGCCATTAGCTTTTGGAACTATAAGGTACTTATTGTGCTTTAAAGTTTAGATGCTTGCCCGTGGGATCATTGGGATGCTCTCCTTGTTCTCCAGTGTCACTGCCTCTGCCTTCTGAACCTTGCAGGATCCATTTTAGCCCTGGTACTCTGCCCCTGGGGAGTCTGAAGGGGACATTTCTACCCCTTGAGGAGTCCAGAATGCCTTGAAGAGGTATTCTTTTAGTTCTCCTGTGCTTCCCCAAGACTTGGCTAGGTGCAAGCCTGGAGTGCTTCAGACATCTCTGCAGCACTGCCTGTCCAGCATGGTTCTGGTGGGTCTGTCTCAGCTCCTTTGCCTTGCCTAACCCTTTCCCTTCATTTCAGAACCCCCCCCCCAAAAAAAAAACCCAAAACCCCAGCTGCTTTTCACTTTGTGGAGGCTTTACATGTTTCATGTTTACATGTTTCTCACTTCTTTCACCCCCGTTTCAGTGTACTGTCCCCAAGTGTTAGTGAAGACCTGTGAGAACGTGTTCAAAGATGGGTAGGACCTGCTCTGTGGCCAGAATTCTTGGGATTCTAACCCCTCCTGCCAGCCTGCAAAGGGCCTTTGCTAGTTTGCTGGAAGTTCAGCTGGTTTCTCTTTATCCCATCCATCCCTGTTCCTCCTCCTGTAGTTCTGCCAAGGATACGATCAGTGGTAAATTTCTTATCGCCTCCCAATGATCCTTGCTTTCTAGAATTTAGTTCATTTGGGTTTATCTGTGTCCTTAGTGCACTGAAAGGTTTTTAAAAAACTGATTTTGTAGCTTATCTGGCTTTTTTTGTTATTTAGGTGAAAATGACATTCTGTGTTTTTCCATTTCTGAATTGGAAGTAGAAGGCCAATCAATTATATTTCATTAAAGATCTGCATTCATAAAATTTTTTAAAAAATTTTGTGATAATTTTCTTAGCATAGATTCTAGAATATGGATAAAGGGTTAAAATATCTACAGATTTTCATGGATTTTCATGAAATATGGTCCTACACTTTAAAAAAATGAAAGAGAGAAGGAAGTGACCAGTTTTCAATGAATGAGAATAACCATTTGGATTCATAGGCTTTGAGTATTAGAATTTTATTTTGCAAACTTTTTGGATAAAAATATTACATAAATTCCATGTCTTTTATTTCAAATATTGTAAAGGATCAGAATCTTAAGTTCACTTTTTTAAAGCAGGACTGAGTTTACATAGAGATTAAGTGAACCAGTCAAGCATCAGGATTGTTTGAGTAGATAATAATGGCTACTGTTTATTGAATGATTATGGGAAAAGGTGACAATTCAGTTCTCATACTCACTTATGAGGAAGGTATCATTTGATTGCCTCCTTATAGAGTAGGAAACAAAAGCCCCAAGGTGGTGGGGCAGGATGAAATCCAGACTGGTCTGACTCCAAAGCCTCAGTCAGCCACATAACTTTGATAGGATTTTTTGTCATATCCGAACCCAACCAGTATTGTTAATTGTATCAGCCAGCTGTTGACAGTAATGCTGTATAACAAACAGCCCCTAAACTCAGACTTAAGACAGAAGTCCTTTATTTCCATTGATCAGGAGATCAGCTCCAGCAGTTCTGCTTCAAAATTCCTCAGTATTCCCCTTTGATCATTTATTAAAGAAAAATGCATCGAATACCTCATATTTCCCAGGCACTGTTGTGGGATTTGGGGAAGCGGCAGTGAATAAAAAGGATAAAAATTCTACCCTCATGGAGTTTATATTCTAAGGGAGGAGTCAGACAGTAAACAAATAAGTGGAGTGTACCGGATGTAAGATAGTGATCGTTTCTAACGAGGGAAATACGGCAGCGGAAGAGGACACGGTGGCTGTCAGGTAGAGATGGGAGTGGCTGCTGCAGTGTGGTTTTACCCATCACCCCATTTCTCAGCAAGCTGTCAAACCCCAGCCTCTCTGTTCATATTTATAATGCAGAGCTGTTTAGCTACCTCTTTGTTTCACAGTCTCCTTCTAAACTGTGCCCTGGGGGGCCCCTCACTTTTCATAACCAAAGCTGCCTATCAAAAAATTTTGCTAAAGAAAATATATTTAGTCTGGAGAGAAATAATGTCTCTCCCTTAGGGGCAGAAGCAGCTACAGTCAGTAGTAGTTTTAAAATCACATTTTTTTTCTCTGTCACTCATGATTGCACTTGGTTCTTTATTTAAAGTTGGGGATCTGAGGTGAAGATGTGTTAGGGAACTTACTGAGGAAAGACACCTGATATTTTGGGGACACCTAATAGGTGCTGGGCCAAGCAGATGTCTTCCTAATAATCCTTGAATTATACATTATTATTCCCATTTTCCTAATGAGAAAACTGTGTCTTGAGGAGGCAAAGTAATTCACCCCCTGAGAGCTGTAGGTGCAGTCTGTGATTCCTAAGTGTGTCCTCCCTGCTTTCCAGGAACACCTTGGGGTCCAGATGAGGGATGTTTAGCCTCTAACTATGGTGGCTGGTGCTGGGATGCCAGCTTTGGGGGCATGTGTCTCTCTCCCACCCCATTGTTAGTCTGCACGGCACTGACCCATTACTGCAGTAATACGTGGAGGCCGTCAGGACTGCGGGAAATGAAAGAGTTCCCAGGGCGCCAGCCAAATGAATGAATTCCACTGATCTTGTTTGGTTCCTTATGGGATCATCCATCATAATTTAACAACCTGAAGTCCAGGAAGCTATGGGCATGCTTCCTGCCCAAAGCCACAGAGACAGTGGAATTGGTGGCTGAGAAACTGATTTATTCTTCTCTTATGGTACCAGAATCATGCCTATTATACTATATTATATGTTTTATTATCATATAATTTATATTCCCTTCTTCTTCCCTGCCACTTGCTTATGGGAAGCCTTGTTTTTCCCCATTCTTTGGTCATCAACTAAGGAGAACGAATTCTGTGGAAGTGATGTAAGCAGATGTTTGTTGAGGGCCCACTGTGTGTACAACACATGGGGGATTCAGAAAAGTCCAAACTTTGGTTTTGTTCTTGTCCTCAGTAGACCGCTCCTCCTAGTGCCTCATCATTTAATCTGTTTTAAGGTAAGTCTTAAGGCAGTATTTGAAACACACAAAGAATATACATAAGCTATGTAAACTGCAAAGCATGTTAATAAGATGAAGACCCATGCGGACCTAGGATTTAGTCAGTTGAGTGTCCGGCTTTCTATCAGGTCATCATCTCTCAGTTTGAGGGTTCGAGCCCCACGTCGGGCTCTGTGCTGACAGCTCAGAGCCTGGAGCCTGCTTCAGATTGTCTCCTTTTCACTCTCTGCCCCTTCCCTGCTTGTGTTTTGTTCCATTCTCAAAAATAAACATTAAAAATATTTAAAAAATCAAATGAGGACCCATGAAATCACTACCTCCTTATCAATAACTAAAATTACCAATCCTGCTGGATCTGCTTGGCTATTGCTTACCTGCACCATCCCCATCCCATTCCTACAAAGAAATCGACTGTCCTTTTTTGTCGATTAACTTTGTCACAAATGTATAACTTACTATATGTATTTATTTTTCTTGCTTTTGAACTTTGTAAAGCTGGTATCATATTATAAATATTTCTCCTTTCAAACAACAGAAGGGCTTCACAGTCCTTTAATGCTAGTGTCTTCCTCTTGACTTAAATATCAATGTTAGCATTGTTTCAGTTTTGTCTGTTTTTTAAATCTTGCAAATTGGAATATTATCATTAATATTTAATATAGATAATGTTTTATATTTGCCTACTGGTTTAAGAATTTAGTTGCTAACTCTTTATTTCTTCTTGCACCTGACACTATTTTTCTTTTTCCATTTCTTTTAGAATTCCTTTAGTGAAGAGCTCTTAGTACTTAAATCTCTCAGTTTTTGTGTATATGGAAATGTCATCATCTCACATCTCACACTCATTCTTTTTTCTTTTTTTTTTTTTGGATTTTTTAAAAAGTTTATTTATTCTGAGAGAAAAAGAGGGAGTGGGGGAGGGGCAGAGAGAGAGGGAGAGAGAGAAATCCCAAGCAGGCTCCACACTGTCAGCACAGAGTCTAGTGCAGGGCTCAATCTCATGAACCAGGAGATCATGACTAGAGCCAAAATCAAGAGCCAGGTTCTTAACCAACTAAGTCACTCAGACACCCCAATCTCACACTTGTTCTTAAAAGATTGGTTTTGGGAGGCGCCTGGGTGGCTCAGTCAGTTAAGCGTCCGGCTTCGGCTCAGGTCATGATCTCATGGTTCGTGGGTTCGAGCCCCACATTGGGCTCTGTGCTGACAGCTTAGAGCCTGGATCCTGCTTCAGATTCTGTATTTCCCTCTCTCTGTGACCCTCCCATGCTCACGCTGTGTCTCTCTGTCTCTCAAAAAAAAAAAAAAAAAGAAAAAGAAAAAAGATGGGTTTGCCTGGTGCACAGTCTTAGAATGATAGTTGTTTTCTTTTGAAACTTTGGAGATCTTATTCTAGAGTCTTCTAGCTTTGCTGTGGCTGAAAAACTCACTTGATGACCTAACCATTGCTCTTTGGAAAATAATCTTTTTACTTTTTTTTTTTTTTAATCTTTTTCCTCTGAGAGCTTTTAGATCTTCTGTCTTTGATATTTTGCGGTTTCATCACAGTCTCCATATCTGCAATCTTGAGTATAGATTTCTTTTTATTATTCTTTCTTATATAATGTCATGTTTTCATATTTGTCATATCTGAAGATTTATATGTTTTGCCATTTCTGGAAAATGCTACTATCACTGTATTTTTTTATGTTTATTTTTGAGAGAGAGAGAGAAAGCAAGTGGGGAAGGTGCGGGGAGGGGCGGGGCAGAGGATCTAAAATGAACTCTGCAATGTCAGCATAGAGCCAGATGTGGGGCTCAAACTCACAAACCGCAGGATCATGACCTGAGCCCAAGTTGGATGCTCAACTGACTGATACACTCAGGTGTTTCCACTGTCACTTTAAATACCGTATCTCCTCTGCTCTCCATTTTTTCCTCTGGGGACTCCCATTAGATGTATATGAAATAGTTGGTCACACTCTATCCTCTTTCTAGGAACTCGTGTAGAGATTAAGCCTCTCTTTAATAGACAGGCTGACTTCTCTATTAAGTCCTTAATAGTTTTCATTTCCTTGTCTGTTTGTGCTGCGTGCCGGATAACGTCTTAAGGTGTATCTTCAAGTTTCAGTTCTCGTTTTTGCTATTTTAAAAAATCTGAACTGAGTTTTTTAAAATTAAAAATGTTAATTATTTAAAATTTTTTAAAGTTTATTTTGAGAGAGAGAGAGAGCGTGTGTGCATGCATGAGCAGAGGAGGGGCAGAGAGAGAGAGAATCTTCAGTGTGGAGCCTGATGTGGAGCTTGAACCCATGAACCATGAGATCATAACCTGAGCTGAAATCAAGAATAGGACACTTAACTGACTGAGCCACCCAGGCACCCCATGAATTGAGTTTTTAAGTTCAGCATAGTCTATTATTGTATATTTTACATTTTTGTTTGGTTCTTTTTCAGCTACGTCTGGTCATTTTTGAATAACTTTGGTTACCTTGTCATTTTTCCATTCCATATTTCATCTCTTTAAAATGTATGTCAAACATAATTATATACTTGTTGTTTCTTTGTTGTTCCCAGTATCTGAAGTCAATGGAGGCAAAAGTATGTTGTTTATAATTTCTGCTAATTCTTACTCATAGTTGCTCATTTCCTAGTGAGTTTGGTGACCTGTGATTGTGAACTCTTGGAGGTTTGATTTTAACTTGTGGAAATCCTGAGGGCTTCAGTAGGAAATTCTTTCCAGCACGGATGATTTGCGTTTGCTTCTTTGGGAGCCTGGGGAGTACTTTGTCTCTGTTTACGAGGACTGGCCTAATGTGGGAGTCTCAGATTGTCGCTAAATTTTGTTAGAGTCAGGGACTGGTTGTTATTTTAATAATATTTACTTATCATTATTATTATTTTGTGTGTGGTGTACTCTGTCTTGGGTGTTTGGCAAACATTATTTCTGACCCTACCTGTAACCTGTAACGTTATGTGAAATGCTCTTGTAACGATGTGCCTCAGAGACCCACTGAAAGTCCTGTGTTCCTTGGGCCTGCCCTGGTCCTCCAGTTACCTCAGGTAAACAATCTTTTAAGTAGGATTAAAAACTTTTTTTTGAGTTTATTTATTTTGAGAGAGAGAGAGCATATGCAGGGGAGGGGCAGAGAGAGTGAGAGGCAGAATCCCAAGCAGGCTCCACCAGCACAGAGCCGTATGCGGGGTTTGAACTGAAGAATCATGGGATCATGACCCTGATCCGAGATCAAGAGTCGGCCTGAGCTATGCAGATGTCCCTAAGTAGGATTTTGATCACAGATTGCACTTGGAATGTTTTTAGTGGGTCCCTTTGTTGCTTCATGAGTTTTTGGGGGCAGTTTTATCAGCCAAATCTTTAACACTTTATTGACCTATAGTGTTTCTGCAATTGTGTAAAGAGATCTTTAGAGAATGTTTAATTTCACTTTTTTATTTGTTGACAGAAATAAAAATTCCACAAACACCTTACGAACAAGTACTGTCACATTTTTTCCCACCAAATTAAATCAAAATTGCTTGAATTTCTACCTTCTGGCCAGAAGTCCTGTATTACCTTAGCGGGGCTGACCTTTCCCATGGATCATGGAGGAGTCCCAGGGTGCTATGACACGCCCCAGATAACATATTCAGTGGTGAAACATGAAAAGTTTTCCCTGTAAGACCAGGGTTCTTACACTGTTAAGAAGTCAAGTAGGGAATTTGTTGGGATTTGTTAGCCTTTTATTGCTCCTCACAGCCACAGATGGCGCTGTTGAACACTGATCTGTCACCGAGAGAGCACCCTGCAGAGGGGCCTGATACCTCTTCACCCTCGGGCCTGCATTTGACTCACCTGCTCCCCCAGCTACCCCCCTTGATACCACTTTCTTTCCTTCATGCACAGAGCTTTCTGTCGCAAGGACTCTCCCCTTAAGAGATCTTGTTCCAGATCAGGTTTGTGTATCCAGCTACCCTCCTGTGCCTCGTCCAGGGACAGGAGATTAGGAAGACCAACTCAGGGCTAGGCCATTTTTATTTAAGTCTCTGTAAGAAAAAAAAAAAGAAATTAATTTGGTTCCTTTTTGTGGACAATAGGCATTTATTCCCTTAAAATTTTTTAAGGCAATATGCAGTAGAAATGGAAGGACTAGACTTTAGATCAACAGTAGGGCATCATTTGTGGCAGAGTGCCAATTGTACCCTGACACTTATTTTCTGTTACTCCTGTTTATAAGAGAACCTCAGAAGCTCTACCCCAGTACATAACCATCCAGCTAGAGACTATATTTCCCAACTTCTCTTGCAACTATGTGTGGACCTGTAACTAAGTAATGGCAAATGGGATGCAAGCAGAAGTCATGTGTGGAGCTTCAGGTCACATCTTTGAAAGGAAAATGTTTGCATTCTATCTGCTCTAGCATCTTCCTACAGGTGGGAATTCAGTGAAGTTCTGGGAAGCCTGCTTCATTCAACCATATAGATGAGGACAATAATCTGGAAGAAAGAAGAGCAAGAAGATAGAAGGAACCTGGGCCCATAGCTAATTGCCAAGGGCCAAAGAACCATGGCAGCCAGAGTATTTACCTCTGGACCACTATGTAAAAGAGAAAACGATCTCTACCCTGTTTGAGCCATTTTGTCGTAGTATCACTTGTTCCAGCAACTCAACCAAGTGTCCAAACTTATATCCTCCCCAGTGGGATTGGAGAAAGTAAAAATCTCTATTTCCTCAATGGTCTAACCTTTTAGGGGAAACAAGAGGAATGTAATCCCCCTCTCTTGATAAAGCAGCAACAAGCAAAACACAAGTTAAGTGGGCTACCTGACGGCATGTCCCTTTTGGGTTCTACAGATTGTCTGTCCAATGGAAGGAGGAAGAGGGAGATAGAGTCATGTGGCATCCTAGTCACAAATATGTAGAAGGCAGAACCATTTGGGGATCAGCCTGTGGGGAGGAGAGCACGGGCTTTGGAGTCAGATCAGCAGCCAGTCAGACAGGGCTAAGTCCCGTCTCTACCACTTAGTTTGGTAAGTCACTACTTCCTCATCCTAAACACGGAAATGGCAAAGCATAGGTCCTGGCACAGGGTCTGTTAAAAATTAGGTGCTCAATGGAATTAAGTTCCCTTCCTCCGTCTTTCATTCATTGCACCAGGCTATCTATGTAAGGTATATAAGACTCTGCATGATCTGACCCACTTTAATCTCTTCAGCTTCATCTTGGACCATCTATCCCTTGCCCATAACTCTGTGTGACTACCTGAAGTTCACAGCTAGCTTCCCAGTAACACTACTTCCCACTTGGTTCTTTCCTGCCACTGGATCTCTGTACTTCCTTTTCCATCTACTTGCAATCTTTTCTCATTGTCGCATCTTAGAGAAGCCCTCTTAAGCCCATTGTATCTAAAATACCCCGCTGCTGGAGCCCTGAGTGGCTCAGTCGTAATCTCACAGTTTCACAGTTCGTGATTTCAATCCCTGTGTTGGGCTCTGTCCTGACAGCTCAGAGTCTGGAGCCTGTTTCAGATTCTGTGTCTCCGTCTCTTTCTCTCTGTCCCTCCTCTGCTTTTGCGTTTTTTTCCTCTCTCTCTCTCTCTCTCTCTCAAAAATAAATAAATAAACATTAGAGAAATTTAAAACAGCCCCCTGCCCATCATGGCAGGCAGGATAACACCCCAGTGCTGGATGTCTCCATCCAAATCCCTGGAATCTGGGAGTGTGTTAGGTTACGTGGCCAAGGGAAATTAAGATTGTAGATAGAATCAAGGTCACTCATCTTTCTACACTAGGGATACTGTCCTGGGATATCTGGACGGGGTGAATGGAATCATAAGAGTCCGTAAATGTGGAAGAAGAGGAGAGTCAGAGAAAGAAGTGTGACGAGGGAAACAGGGTGGCCTTTGAAGGTGGAGCAAGGGGCCATGAGCCTAGGAATGCTGGTGGCTTCTGGAAGCTGGGCAAGGCAGGGGAGGGCAGCCTCTCCTAGTGCCTCCAGCAGGAGCCCAGCTGTGACAACACCCTCATTTTAACCCTTTGTGACGTCACATGTCGGAACCACAGAGCTGTAATATCATAAATTGTGTTGTTACAAGCCACTAAGTTGGTGATCACTTGTTACAACAGCCGGAGGGCACTGCTGCCGCCACATGCCATCCCGGTGTCTGGCACAATCTAACACATCACCCGCTTTATTTCTGTCCTGGCGCTCACCACAGTCTGTAATGGTCTTGTTTATTTGTCCACTTGAAGACACCAGTCAAATGTGTATCTTATGGAGACACAAATGTAGCTGACCTCATTCTCCAGCTCATCTAATGGACTACGCATTTATTGAGTGAGTGCATGGGTGAAGACATGAAGCGATTACCCTCCCACTCATTTTTCTGTCTGTCGGGCCTCCTGCTTCAGCACGACAGTATTCCTGACTGGGTGACTGAAAGGTAGCGTGGCTGGGGACCATGCGGTTGGAAAAGCAGACCAGGAATTCCCACTCCTGGTCAAACCAAGTCCTAAAATTCAAGTTCTGTTGGAGAGTGAGGCAGGAGGGAGAGAATTAAAACCCAGCCTATCTTTTAAAAGCGTTTTTGTTTTTTTTTCCGGCCTGCTTTTAATTGGCTATAAATCTTTATAGATTTATTGGGGGGGGGGGGACTTAAACGTCCTGCGTGCTGCCTCTTCTCAGAAAAACTCCTCATGCTGGGACACGCCAAGTTTTAACTGTCCGCAGTGGTTCTGCTCATTCACGGTGGGACCCGGCCCTCTGCCGTGGAGGAGTGTGTGTTTGTTTAATTAGGGCGCCGACTACAGCCTCATCCGGTGGCAGATGTTGCCATGTGTAATATAATAAATAAAAGTCTTTATAGGACCCAGCAGGCAGTGGAGTCTTCAGTTAGCAGATGGCGAAATATTAAACTGGCAGAGCAATAACTTCACCTCCGGAATCAGCTGGTCCCTGCCCAGATTTGCTCCGACATGAATCAACTTCATATAGGATGTGTCACTCAGCTGTAGATTCACACCCTCACCTGGCCTCCCTCCCTTTCCCTGCAAGCTCCGCTCTTTCCTTGGCATCCCATTATTAAAGTCAGCTTCCTGGGGAGTGGAATCTTGTAACCCCATTAGGTGGTCGATGAGAGGAGCTGGCCGGGCTGGACCGTAGGGTTCCTTCAGGGGGGGAGGAAATGCAGTAAGCCTAGTGGATGTCCTCCAGTGCCAGTTTCTGCTTGGCTCCCAATTAGCACACACAGGCTGCCTGGCCCTGGGGCCCTTGTGGTATGGGAGGACCCTCCTGCTTGGCCTCGGGGTCTTCCCATTTAGGACAGGGTTAGGGTGAGGGGCAAATGGTTGTTTAGCTCAGGGGGACCCCAGTGAATTGGAGAGAACAGGCTTTTTTGTTTTCAAAGGGATTGACTAATATCTACACAGTTGCCTAAGGGATGGGGAAAGGTGCGTTAGATTTGGTCATCAAACGCTGGATTCTACTACTCATGTTTATGGAGGGCTTGCTGCGGCTCTGCCAGGACTCTGGAGGTGGGCTCTGTAGGCATAAGCCCATTCGACCTTCATGGTAACCCCCTGAGGCAGTAATTACAAACCCTTCTAGCAGTTTCTATGTGCCACACACTGTTCTAAGAGCTTTCTGTGCATTATCCACTGAGCCCTCCTACCATCAAACCTTGAGCCCCTTTTGCACATGGGAAAACCAAGACTCTGAGAGGTGAAATGGTTTGCTCAAGCTCACACAAGTAGGAGATGTCAGACCTGGGATGCAAGCCAACTCTGACTAATTTGGAGGTGATGTTTTTAGCAACTGCATCATCCTTGACTCCAGGAGACTTAAAAGTAAACTTTGGCAGAACACAGTGACTATATAGGCAAAATACTCATAAAATGGGGTGAAGATCTGACGCTAGGAAGAAGGACATGGGACCTGACATTTGTTGACATTTACTACTTCTTGGCAGATCTTGGTAATACAGTCTCTCTTTTAATCCTTATAGCAGCGCTTTGAGGAAGCTATTATCATATGATTTTACTGATGAGAAAACTGGGATAAGAAGAATGATTTGACTTGCCCAAGGTGGCACAACCAGTAGGGAGTGGGACCTGGAATGAGACAGAATTTGTCTGAACAAAGATCTTGCTTTATTCACATAGTAGTATTTCAAAAGGCTTCTTGGAGGAGGGTTTGGAGATATGAAGGGTTTAAGTCGGTAGAAATGAAGGAAAGGCAGAGGGAATGGCATGAGTGAAGTCCTGGCAGGTGCAGACAGTTGGGCGGGTATGTGTGCGGGTGGAGACGGGAGATCTGAGACCAGCTGCTGGAGACAGGGGCCCGTAGCCCCGCACCCACAGACGACCGCCATCACCACTGGGCACGCTTCCTTACAGGCATTCGTGCAGACACGCACAAAACGCACACATGCCTGTCTCTCTGCAACGTTATCAAACTGAAATCATGGTGAATATGTGATTTTGTTTTCTAGTGTTCCACCCTTACAAAATCAGTACCAATCTCTCACAACATTAAACTTTTTTGTGGAAATCTGTAGATCTGGGAAAATACCTCAAAATGATATTAAGAGGGGGAAAAGCAGGATCCAAATTCATAAATTTGATATACTTTCAGTTGTGTTAGTTAACTGCACATGCATGCCCAATACCCACACCCTCAGAAAGTGCCCCACGAGTGGAAGGACGTCCTCCACAATGTTAACAGAGTCTGTCTCTTGGAGGAAGTAGGTGGTGAGTTTTATTTTCTTCTTGGCATCTTTCTATATTTTCTACATTTTCAGTAATGAGTTTTTATAATAGAAAAGTTTACATAGCTATGTTATATTCCAAGATATGGACATACCATATGTTCTTTAATTACAGCCCTGTTGAGAAGGCCTTTGGATAATTTCTATGATTTTATAATTGTAAATAATAAGGCTGCATTAAATATTCCATTCATGCGTCCAACAAGCATTCAGTGCCCATGAAGCATATTGTGATGCACATATCTGCTTATGTTTTGTAACTCCTGTCATTTCACATATGCACAAACTGAAGACCCAGAAATCACTGAACTAGTGGGGACAGGGCTGCGTCTGTGCCTTCAGGTCTTTGATTCTAAGACTTTATCTTTGGAGTGCCTAGGTGGCTCAGTCAAGTGTCCAGCTTCCGGCTTCAGCTCAGGTCATGATCTCGGGGTCTGTGGGTTCCAGCCTCACATTGGGCTCTGTGCTGACAGCTCAGAGCCTGGAGCCTGCTTCAGATTCTGTGTCTCCCTCTCTCTCTGACCCTCCCCTGCTTGTGCTGTCTCTTTCTCTCAAAAATAAATAAAAAACATAAAAAAATTTTTTTGAAGAGTTTATCTTTGCTGGACTGACTCCCCCAAATCTCTAGTCCCCTTTCTGCAGAATCGTGGCAAATCGGGAAGATCACTTTATGTGTCCTGATTCACAGATTTCCTCTTCTGTCCAGCCGTGTTGAGATGTAATTGACATGTAACATTGTGTGAGTTTAAGGCATATAGCACGATGGTTGGATTTGATACATGTATATATTGTGAAATGATAACCACAGTGAGTAAGGTTAGTCAGCACCTCTATAACCTCATATAGTTATCATTTGTGTGTGTGTGTGTGTGTGTGTGTGTGTGTGTGTGTGAGATGAGAACCTTTCAGGTCTACTCTCTTAGTAACTTCCAAATATACATTATAATACTGTCCACTGTAGTCACCATGCTGTACAGTAGATCCTCCTCAGAACTGGAGGTTTGTACTGTTAGACCAACATTTCCCTATTTCCCAGCCCCTTTCCCCCAGCCGCTGGCAGTCACCATGGTCGTGAGAGCCACGTGACTTGAGTAACCTGCTGGTCACTTAAGAGACTCCCGGATCTGAACCAGTGGCTGGGATGTAAGCCCTGCCTTGATCAGCCAAACCCAAGGCAAACCATGAATCCATGAGCAAGATGTAAATGCCCATGATGCTAAGCCACAGGTTGGGTGCCTGGTTGGGTGCTACACAGCACCGTAGAGGCATGGCTGATGAGCACGTGCTGTTTTCCTTTCTTCCTGGTCATTGCTCTTGACATTCCATATTTTCTCCTTGGGGCACATTTTCCATGAGGAAAGCAACAATGTCCATTTTGTCCACTCTGTGACCCCAGCCAGCACTTTGCATAAGTAGGTGCCAAATAGAGATTTCTTGAAGGACTGACCGCCCTCAGAACACTTAGCACTATACCTGTACCCAATCAGTGCTTGCTGGATAGAATTGTCGAACTGTCCAGACCAGTTTATTTTGTTTCCCGACAAATACATCTCTAAACTCAAGTTGGCACATGGGCCAAAAATGGTTAGCGGTGACACATCTCTCCTCTTTGCTGCTCTTCTGCCATACAAAGGATCCTCCTTGTGAGGTTACACACACTGAAAACGGATGATGTGTCAACTCAGTAATTTAAACCATGAATCTGTACTTGCTTAAAGATGAACTTGTTTGGAAGAAAAATGAGGAAGAGTGCTTGTGACTGTCCAACAGAGTCCCCGGATAAGTGCATCAATTTTGGTTCTTGGCAGGTCCGGCACACATAATAAAAGAAAACTGCTGAGGTCAGCAGCAGTGGGAAGCCACACTTCTTATTTTCACAAACACAGTTTTGGGGATGGTAATCATATCTATTCGCAAGGGTGACACCACTGTGGGCCTGGCAGAAAAATGAGCTCTCCCACATTGCAAAATGAGCAAAGTGGAGATCGATAAATCATAAAATTAGTTGAGACATCATCTATCTTTCGTGGCTTTCCCTTTATTCCCGCCGTGGTCCTTTAGGACATTAATTCATCTGTTGCGTTCTATCATTGGGAAAACACGTCAAGGCTTAGAGGCTGCTTTCAAGTTAGGGGGATCGGGACAATAATATGTGTCATTAATTAGGCAAGATTGGGAGTTTCAATCCAAACTGTGGTCTCCACTGACTTCCTTAAATTGAGTTTTAAGACAGCTTCTGAGTCTTGTATTAGTTCATCAAAAAGGAGTGTTATTGAAATATGCCCTGAAAGGGGAGACAGAGAGAGGGATGTCCTCTGCTCGCTGTGAAGAAGCAATTAATTTAGGAACAAACCAGGTGATAAGCCAGAAGCAACCTGAGTGTTTCAAGATTTGTTCTGTTTTCTGCATGTAATTGAAGTAAATGTGGGCATCTAGAGGCCACAGAACTTGGAGTGTATGTATTTGTCACTTAGCAGCCATATTCTTGACTTTACTAAGACATACACAGAGTAGATTTGTAAGGTTTCTAAAATCAGGATGTATTTTTCATTTGCAATGTGCATTCAATGTAGGCTCATTACTACATCAAGGAGACTGGTAGTTATTAGATGGAGTGTCTCAGGTATCGATTGCTGCATATACTCCAACCCCAGACTTAGTGGGTTGAGACCAGTTTATCACTGCTGTGATTCTGGCGGCTGGCTAGGCTCAGCTGGCTAACGTTCTGCTCCGTGTGATGTGAGCTAGAGCTGCAGTCAGGTAGGGAGAATGCTCGGCCGGGGCATCTGACGCGGCCCGCTCACATGGCTGCAAATTAGTGCTGGCCCTTGGCCAGGAGCTTAGCCGGAGTGCCTCCCGGGTCCTCTCTTTGAGGCTTGGGCTTATCCCAGCATGGCAGCTAGGTTTTTGGTTTTGTTTTGTTTTAATGTTTATTTATTTTGGAGAGAGAGAGAGAGACGGAGCTGGGGAGGGATAGAGAGAGAAAGAGAGGAGGACAGAGGATCCAAAGCAAGCTCTGCGGAGACAGCTGAGAGCCTGATGTGGGGCTCGGACTAACAAACTGTGAGATCATGACCTGAGCCAAAGCTTAACTGACTGAGCCACCCCGGCGCCCCATGGCAGCTAGTTAATGAGAAGAAAGTGAATGTTTCCAGTCCTCTTAAGGCGTGGAAGGCCTGGCAGTTCACTTCCTTCGCATTCTAATGCTCATAGTTGCTCAAAAAGCCCATGCAGCTGACAGGAGAGGGAAATAGCTCCACTTTGTCACGTGAATAATAACATGCATGTTGGGGGTCATCTGTGAAAGGAGGAACCCATGGACTCTGGTGCAAAATCTAACGTAGATCTACTTTTGTTGTGGTTCTTTTGTGAATCGAAATGACTCCTTTCCTATATTTTCTGTGCAAGGAAACTGGCTTTGGCTAAGCAAGAAGAATGGTTTTTGCCAGAAGGGAAAGACTGTGTACTTAAGAAGTGGTTTCCAATACCCCATTAGAACCCAGAGCACTTGCCATGGCCTGCTAAGGCCTTGTGATCTGGACCCCACCTAGCTTTCTCCTAGCACTCTCCTTGCCACACTGGCCTTCTTCCTACTCTATTAGCGCACCGTGGTGTGTGCACGTTGGGGCCTTTACACCTACTGTTTGTCAAGCCTCTGGTGATGCATCATCAAGAGATGCCCTCACTTTTGACAGGATGAAGAGAGCAAGGGGTGAGCCCTGCAGATATCTGGTGGCAGATGGGGCAGAGGAAGGAGCTGTTTCAAATCCTCCGAGGTGGGCATATGCCTGCAGGGCTTGGCAGTGGTGGCTACAATCACAGAACAAGCAGCAGCAGAAGTCTTCAATAAACATGAAAGGCACACAGCTGAGGCAGTGATGGGTTCTTTGGGAGGGGTCTCCATGTTGTGGGCTCTTCCTGAGCTAAGTACACCCAGAGGAAATATTTGTTGACGTGAATGGAAAGGGCCCGTCCTCAGCTTTTGTTCTGCTCTGCCCGCTGCCTCTTGGCTTCACGTTCAGTCCTTGACAAGGCTCTGCCACTTGATTTCCTGGAAGAGCAGACATGAGGGTGAAGTGTCAGTCCTGTCGGCCCTGAAATCTTTGTGACCTTGTGGACATTTCTAAAAAGGGCAGAAGTCTGCTTCCGATTCTGTGTGTCCCCCTCTCTCTGCCCCTCCCCTGCTTGTCCTCTCTGTCTCTCAAAAAATGAATAAACGTTAAAAAAATTAAAAAAAAAGAGGGGTACCTGGGTGGCTCAGTCAGTTAAGCGTCCGACTCCGGCTCAGGTCATAATCTCACAGTGTGTGGTTTCGAGCCCCACATCGGGCTCTGTGTTGACAGCTCAGAGCCCTGTTCTGATTCTGTCTCCCACCCGCTCTCTGCCTCTCCCCTGCTTGTCCTCTCTCTCTCTCTCTCTCTCAAAAAAATGAATAAATGTTAAAAAAATGTTAAAAAAATAAATAAAAAGGGCAGAAGAACTGCAAGTTCCCATTCTGATATTTTTTTATTGTGCCTTATTTTATTGTTATTTATTTATTTAATTTATGTTTGTTTGTTTGTTTTTGAGAGAGAGAACGAACGAACAAGCAAGCCAGGGAAGGACAGAGAGAGAGAAGGAGAGAGAATCCCAAGCAGAGGGGTGGGGGGAGAATCCCAAGCAGGCTCCACACCGCCAGCACAGAGCCTAATGCAGAGCTGGAACTCACGAACTGTGAGATCACGACCTGAGCCGAAATCCAGAGTCAGACACTTAACTCCACCCAGGTGTCCCGATTCTGATTTTTTATTTGTGTTTCCTCTTCCCCAAGAAGGTCCCTCAGAAAGCTAGTGGGATCTGGGCTCAGGTGGACCTGGATTTGGATTCCACTGCGGTTTTTACTGCTGAGGGGTTTTGGTGAGAGTTGCCAAAAGCTGGGCTAGATGGGCCCCACGCCAGTGGCTCTGAGCTTTGGGTTATTTATGTCTGGTCTGATGTCTCTTTCCTTTCCATTTTTAAAGTGTGTTTTAGTTTTGCATACATAAAATATTTACATCTTTCCAAGCTAAGAATGGTATTGTAAAGGTGCCCCCTCAGAGCAGGGGGGTGCAAGGCGGAGGCATGGGGTGAGTGGCTGTCCGGCAGGAGCAGGGCACTTGATCACGGACACTGTGTGGCACTGCCGGTGCATAGCGGTCATAGGAGGCGGTGACCTGGGGTTGCTTCCCCCTCCCCTCATTTCCTAGTGCTGATTCATTCAGACGCCATTCAGCGTGTCTCATGTATCTTTAAAAATAAGCTTTTTATTCTGGAGTAATTTTAGATTTATACAAAAGCCATAAAGATAGCACAGAGAACTCCCCTATTTACCCTCCATTCAGTTTCCCAGCCGATCAGCATCTCTCACAACCGTGATACATTTGTCAGAGCTGAGGAATTAGCAGTGATAGAACCCTGTCAAATACCACTACACTGTCTGGACCTGATTCACGTTTTACCAGTTTTCCCACTTGTCCTTTTTGCTCTTTGTTTTTTGTTTTTCTGACCCAGCATCTAATATATAATTTAGGATACCACATTGCATTTAGTAATTAGTTTTATTGTATTTAAAATTCTCTACAGACAATGGGCCTTATTCACTGCTTCTGGTAGGGGTGCACCCCCACCCCTCCTTTCTTGGTACTCCCCCATTCTTTGACCCCCAGGAATGCCACTTCCATTCCTGTTACTCTCCTCCACCCAGGCGGGGGTTTATCCTTCTGTTGTTTCATTTTGCTGATGTAAACAACTATATCTTTTCATCTCCCCCCTGTATAAAATCATATATTTGTTTCTTGTTCATTTCATTTAAATATAATGTAAATTGGACACTACTCCATATTGGGGGCATTGAGATCTTCTGAATTCTTTAAAAAATTTTTTAATGTTTTATTTATTTTTGAGAGAAAGAGAGTATGAATGGTGAAGGGGCAGAGAGAGGGGGAGACAGAATCTGAAGCAGGCTCCAGGCTCTGAGCTGTCAGCACAGAGCCCAACACAGAGCTTGAACTCGTGAATCATGAGATCATGACGTGAGCTGAAGTCAGACGCTTAACGGACTGAGCCACCTAGGCACCTCCCGAATTGTTTTATAATGATTTTATAGCACTCTGTGGGGTGGACGTGCCATGGTTTATTCAGCCGTTTCCCTGTTGGTGGACGTGTGCGTTGTTTCTATTTATTCTGTGTTACCCTACTGCAGATAATCAGCCGAGGGGATAAGGATTAGGCTGGGAGGGAGAAAAGTGATACTCATTTGAAATCCCACAGAGAGTGGAGCTGAAGCGCCTTTTCTGTGGAAGCCCAGGGCTCCCTACCAGACGTCTTTTCTCTTTCCAGTGGGAGTGTCGTTTTGTGATGGCCTTGACTGGGAGGCAGGCTTGGAAGATGGGTCCTTGGTGGTAAGCAAGGGGTCCTATAGATGAAGCATCAAGATTTGCACTTGCCCTTGCTTTGCAACAGTTGCTGGGGGGGAAAAACCTATGTGAGCTCGGGAAATGGACTCCAGTCAATAAGGCCTTCAGTGCAAATATTCTCTTGGAATAATTTATTAAGTCCCCGCAGACCTTGTGGTCAGGCACAATTAGAGTCTTCTCCCACAGAGGCTGCGTGCCATCTAGCAGGCCAGGGCTATCGCCTACAGCAGGAATTGAGGAGGCCCAGGGGACGTCCCGGAAGGGAGGCGGTGCAGATGGAGTGGAGGAAACAGCACGCTGTTGGGGAAAGAGTCGGGGCTATGCAGAGGCACAGACCTAGGTTCGAATCTTCACTCTGCTAAATTTTCAGCTGGAGTCCTTTGGTCAGGTTACTTTAGCTCTTTGAGCCTCAGTTTCCCCATCTGGTAGATGGAAGGGTGGTAACGATTGTTGTGAGGTTTCAGTGAGCTAAAATATATAAGGCATTTACTATACTGTATATGATGACAGGTGATTTGGAAAGAAGTGTTAACTCCACAGAGAACATGTGCATGACAGTTTTGGGGTTCTTTGTTTTGTCTTTTGATCCTAGTATCAACTGTGTGTCAAATCTCTTTACCCCACTGGGTGGCATGTCCCTTATCTCTCTGATTCCTTTCCACTGGTACACATCTCAGTCAGGGCCAGATTCAACCTCCAGCTTCAGATCTGATAACAAGTTCTCTCCCTTATCGGTGGCAGGGTCCCGAATCCGTGGCGGGTTCCTCCTCACACCTCCACCTGTCTCCTGGTGCGGTGAGTGGGCGGAGGGAGAAGGAAGCCGGGAGGCATACCCCTTCCTTAACTTGACCAGGCTGTTGCTGTGAGTTGGCATTTCTGATCTCACTCTGGCTGACACCAGGTCTGTCTGTGGCTCAAGACTTGCAAATGCAGTGTCTCTGTCATTGGTGGGGGGCTTGGTTCCAGTGTTACCTGTGCCCTGTCACTGAGACCCCAAAGAGAGGGCCAGCTCTGCCTCTCTTTGGCTCTTCTTTCTTTTTTAAATTGAAGTATAATTAACATACAGTGTTATATCAGGCAAATGCAAAGTAAAACCACCGTGAGATGTCACTTCACTCCTGTCAAAATGGCTAACATAAAAAACGCAAGAAACAACAGTGTTGGCGAGGATGTGGAGAAAAAGCAGCCTTCATACGCTGTTGATGGAAATGCATATTGACGCAGCCCCAGTGGAAAACAGTATGGAGGCCCTCAAGAAGTTAAAAGTAAAATTGTCTTTGGCTCCAGACTCCCAAACTCCACAGGTCCCTGGATGCCTCCTAGTGTGGTCTGGCTTCCTCCTGGTCCGCAGAGTCACAGGCACCCCCGAAGAGCTCTGAGCTTTGAGGCAATGCTTCCTTCTTCCCTTCCTTGCACGCTTTGTTTCTAGTAAGCCTTCCTGAGAATCCGCACTTGGCTTTGCTCTGGTGACAGCACTGGAGGGGTCCTGTGGTTTTGTACCACAGGGGTGGGGATGTAGCCCCCTCTTCTTGTAGTCACCTCCATGCTCAGTTCCAGGGTGGTTGGCCATATGATTTATTGTTGGAACTTGGACACTTCCAAGTATGAAAGGGAGCTGAGAGTTACTAATGGTTGTCCTTAGACAGCAGGTATAAATTGGGACCATCCCTGGCAGGCCCGGGATGTATGAGCATCCTCTGTAGGAGCAATTTTTCTCGGAGATCTCCTGCCCTGAGCTAGGAGCCAACTGCTTGCCTCAGTCATCAATTCCCGAACAATAGGAAAATTCCCACCTGATTTCCTGTTATAGCAGCAGTGATAACCAGGCAGGGTGTGGTGAGGATGAAATGGGACAGCATATTTAAAGTGTTTAGCACCGCTGTCAGCACACAGTAGGTGTTCATAGTAGGTCCTCTTGCCTCTGCTCCCTATTCCACCCCACAGAAAGTCTATCTGATTAGTCTGCTCTGACTTCACAGCCAAATGATAGTAGCACACATCACTAAAGACTGACTATAGGCCAGGTGCTCTGCTAAGTACGTTATAGGTCTTACCATTTTCAATGCTAACAACTCTAAGGCAAATACATATTATTATGTCCATTGTATGGTTAAGACAACTGAAGCTCAGAGAGGTTAAGTGCTTTCCCAAGGTCACACAGCAAATAAGTGCCAGAGCTGCGGCAGAAATGCACTGCCTGACTGCCCAGTTCATGCATTTAGCCATTCTGATGCATGAGGAATTGAGAGAATATAAGTATAAACGGGGCTGAGCCTTTTAATTTCTGAGCAGGCAAGCAGAGACCCCAGGTCTGTCACCCAATGGAGGGAAGTACAGAAATTATCTGAGCCTGATGTGGAGCTGTGTGCAAGAGGGAGAGATCAAGAGCATTCTTGGATCTTTTCCTGAGGGGTCTGAGGTGCTTGGAGAGGACCCAGCCATAATGCAGGGGGATGGTTATCACGTGGGAACTAAGACTGGGAATCCTGCTGCAGCGTCATCTGTTTTGGGTCCCCTGGTGGTCTGGTATGACGCAGGGCACTTAGAACACCTGGATCTATAGACTGACTCAATCGATTGTCCTATTCTGTAAGCATTTTGACTTCAGTTCATTGCAGCTTTTCACTAAAATGCCTCAGGTTGGTCAAGTTCCCAGTCAGATGCTGATCAACACATTTGCATCAAGTTTCTCTAAGCGCCCAGCCGTGTGGCGGTCACTTGGGGGAAGTGCAGTCTGTCGTGAAGGAGTTACCCCCAGTCAGGGAAAACAACGTGGAGCAGTTTACTCCATGGTAGCACTGCAGAAGATTGCTTACGTTCATTTATTTATGTCTGCCAGGCTTTGGCGCTTTCCTTTAGTTTTGCAGGAGGGAGATGTTTTAGTTAGCTACTGCCAGAATAATGCCACGTAACAAGCCTTCCCCGTAGTCTGGCATGTAGGGTGAACATGGATTTAGTGCGTGCTCTGGGGAGCCAGCTGGGGAGTCTGCGAAACCCAGCTGGGTTTGCTCTTGCAGCTGGAGGGCCTCGGCAGGTCTGCTGGGCTGGGCTGGGCACAGCTGGGTGGTTCTGCGGCAGCTGCAGGTCTGTGCGTTCACCTGGGTCAGCCCAACTCCACCTGTCTCCCGTCCTCTTTGGACTAGGGGGCTAGCCAGGCTCGGTCCCCTCGTGGTGACAGCAGTGATGCAGAAACAAGCTGCAGAAACTCCTCTAACTCTCGCTTGCGTCATGTCTGTCTTCATCCATTCTCAAGGGGTGGGAAGAAACTGCGCGGTGCGTGGCAAAGAGAACGAGGTCAGGGAGGGGAGAAGATCCCAGGGGGAGTTCTGGGAAATAGTCGTGAAAGTCTCCTGCTGTCTGGTTGCTGTTGAGGTGGTTGCGTTCGTCACTCCCCGGGTCTGTCGCGTGTCCGAGAAAGCTGTGCTTCCTATGGGCGATTGAGGTATTTTTATTGGGCGGATGCCGGGAAGCTCATGTTTCCCTTATTGCTGTGGCCCCCAGGCAGCCCAGAGCCCATTTCCTCTCATCTTAACCTTATGGCTATAATCACCATTTCGGATGCTTACCTGACCTCAGCCCACCTATAGCCTCGTCTCAGCTTCTCCTTCTAAGATTCTCTCACTTACTTTACTCTTTTGTGTCACATAGGTTTTTGTTAGCAGCTACAATTCTTTTCGTGAATAAGGTAGAGTGTAAATGAACACACCTAAGTGCTAGGTGAGGGGAACAGATAATCCATTCCACTAATATTTACTGCACCTCTATTGTGTTCTAGGCTCTAATAGTGAGGATATGTTGTTGAGTCCTGCACATTCCCTGCCATCGAGGAACTCACATGACAGTAGTCTGTGGCACGGTTTCTCACTGTCAGCACTGTTGACATTTTGGACTAGATAATTCTTTGGGGTGTGTGTGTGTGTGTGTGTGGTTGTTCTGCATATGTACGGTGTTAGCGGCATCCCTGGACCCCACCTGTTAGACTCCAGTAGTGCCTCCCCACCCCTGGTCAGGACAGTGAAAAGCATCTCCATGTTTGCTTGCCAGGTGTCCCCTGAAGAGCCCCATCGCTCCTGGTTGAGAAGCACTGGGCTGTAGTAAGTACATTTGTAGGAAACTAGAAGCCCAGGGAAGCTTTGCCAGAGAAGGTGATACTGGAGGAGAGGCCTGGAGGCTGGTTTTAGGAGCCAAGTGGAGGGAAAGGGAGAGGCTGTTTGTGTTACATAGGAGCAGCAGGTGTTGGAGGACATGTAGGAGGCTGGGCGGGAGTGGTGAGAGATGAGGTCGGAGATGCAGGTGCAGCCAGGTCCTAAAGGTGTAGTCCTGTTGGCTGCGACATAGACCTTGGACTCATCTGATTCTGTAGGTCAGTGCTTCTCCACTTTAAAAATGTCTGAAAAGAGACCCTTGGAATTTGAATCCAGGATGATTGGATATTATGAATAATGCTATTATGAACATTTGTATATATGTTTTTACATGGATATATGTTTTTAATTTTCTTGGGTATAGATATAAGGGTGGAATTGCTGGATCATAGGGTTAAGTGTCTGCCTCACCTTTTGAGGAACTGCCAGCTTTTGTTTTCCACAGTGACTGCACCATTTAAGATTGTCACCAGTAGTACGTGACAGTCCAAGTCTCTCCCTGTCTTCACAGCACTCATCATTGTCCATATTTTTTTTTTATGTCCATTCTAGCATGTGTGGTGTGTTGGCTTGGATTTACATTTCTTTGATGGCTAATGATGTCAAGCCTCTTTTCATGTGCTTTTTGGCAAAGTGTGGTGTAAATCTTCCCCAGGTTATTTTAATATAGAGGCAGAATTGGGAGCTACCTGTCTGTGTTTAGGGAAAGCAGAGATGCTTGCGGGGCAGGGTAGTTGGAGGAAAATGAGCGGACTAGAGAGGGACTAACAGGATCTGCTGAGAGTGTGCAATCCCCTGGGAGGGAGAAGAGCAGGAGAACAGAGAGCCCAGGCACAGGGCCCTGACAGGTGGAGTGGAGGGTCTAACCAGGGGAGAAGTGTAAAGGGCTGGGTGGGAGAGGCATGGAGAATACAACAGACTGGTCTCCAGGCCGACCAAGTACTGGGGCCAGAGGAGAGGTGAGAGTTGGGAAGGAAGATTCAGGCTCTGAATTTGTTCTATTTCAGCGGCAGGAAAGGGGAATCCATTTTGGGGAAGAAAGTGACGATGGGTCACATCTGGAAAAGGAGCAGAAGAGAGGTGGGGACACAGGGTAAATTCAGTGTGTGTCCCCTTATTTTCTCTGAGCCTCACCTGGCTCAGAATTGGGCTGACAATCCTTTGTTGCTGGGTGCATATGGAAATTAAGAGAAGTAATTGACACAGTCCAGAAAGCTATATGACATGTGCTTTGTTCATACATCTAATTTGTTACCTTGTATTATTATTTATATTTATGTTATTTATATTTGGCTCTCTTGCTACAAGACTGTCTTGTCTTTATAACTGTCTTCTGTATTCGTTAACCTCAGTGCATGTAACTTATCGGGGCCTGATTTACACTTCCCTTCCCTTCCTGTGGTTAGTTGTCGAGCACTCACTGTGCTCAGTGTGTAGCAGGAGTTGGGTATCTCGGTTATGTTCCCTCTGCTTCCAGCAGCCCTGGAGGCGCCTCCTTCTTGGTTTACAGATGAGCAGAACAAGCCCTCGGAGTCACTTTGCTGTGGACTGAGTAAATTTATAGGGCAGTGGGGGAAAGGAATGAAAATTTACTGATTCTGTGTTATGTACCAGATTATGTAGCTTTTCCTACTTAATCCTCCAGTCATCCAGTAAAATGGGTGGGATGATCCCGTTCTGCAGATAAGGAAACAACTCACCCAAGACCCCACAGTTAGTGAAGTGGCAGGGTCTGACTGCAAAACCCATGGCTCCCACTGTAGCTCATCGCTTCTACCTTCTACCGATACCTTCAGGCAATGGGAGAAGGATGGTGGAGGGGAAGGGTCTGCAAGACCGCAGGTGAAGCTCCGGGATCGCCACCTGCAGTACTGCCTTTTGCACCTAGATGGCGCTCGACGCTCGGCTTCCAGGACACAGCTGGGACTGCTGCCCACCTCTGGTGCACTGGCTACAGGTTTTATGCAACAATTTATTGTAAGGAAAGGAAGAGACTTAAAAAAAATTCCTCTGTTTTGTTTTTGTTTCTGCTTGCAAAAGGAATCTACTGCCTCTAAGTGTGCAGTTCATCTTTGTGACTACGTCAGCACAGTAGTGCTGGCAAAACCCTGGGTGTGGGGGGTGATGAGGGCACTAACAGGGTGAAACATTTCTAGCAAAAAATAAAGTGAAATGGCCCCAT
>NC_043707.1:12715568-12736343 GCF_006229205.1 Suricata suricatta
CTTCCCTAGAGAATGTACTCCTCCCTGACTATAACCCTGTGTTCTGTATGAATTTGAAAGGCATAGCATCTTGCCTATAAGGCTGGACATGACCCAGGACCGGACAATCAATGTTTCCTCTTCCTTCTGGTTACAGTGACTTGGACCCAAGTTGGACCAATCAGAAACCTAACTTGGAATTTTTATATGGAAACCTGGTAGGAACAGTTCTCTTTTTTTCCCTGGAGTTGAGGTTGTAAATATCTGACCCTTTTGCTGTTGGTGATTACAGTGCGTGGGGTTTGGAAAACACATGTGCAGGGAGGGGCAGGAGGTATTGGAAGAATGTCCTCCAGTACTACTAGTGAGGCATTTGCATACACATTTTCAGTTTTTATCCATAAGCCTCGTTAATGGAAGCTTCCCTCTGATTCTGACAATAGGTTTATGTTAAGTCCTTGTGGAGTGGAATAGCCAAACCAGATTTTTTCCTTCTTTCACTAAAGAAGCTGCCAGCTGCTCTTTGTTCCGGTGGGGATAGACGGTCAATTCAGAGCAGATGTTTATGGCCTCTCTTTAATATGCATATATACTCCAAACAGACTCAGATTTGAGAACTGTTATGACGAGGCCTTTGGTTTGACTTAGAGAAGCTACTTACGTATGTACTCCTCTTTGCAAAGAAATGAAGGCCACTTTGCATATGGAGACCAGGGATTTTCTAGGAGAGAAGACACCAGTGTTCCCACAATACTTGCCCCTGATTATTTTACTTGGGAAGCTCTTGTGGAGAGGACTGGCGTGAACCTGGACAAGATTCAGTGAGAGAGAAGAGCAGTGGGGCCATTAATTAAAGTAGCCACGAATAGAGAGAGACATTAGACCAGTGATCTCTTTCTGGCACTGACTCAGAAAACAACAGTAGAAAGTGGTTCTCGAGATCCAAGATGAATAAATCTTAGAAAGTTTTCTGTTCTAGCATTTCTAGTGTTAGTTCGTGTCAGGAATCAATTGTGTGTTAGCTGGTGCAAAGGGCCAAAGCATCTAGATTTCCTATGTACAAGAAGGTTTTAGAGATGTGGATAGGGCCACCTTCCTACATGGCGTTCTTTGTGCAGATAGTGAGTACGCAGTTGCTTTCTCTGAACTAAGCCATTCTTGGGTGCCCAGTGATGTCCTCTCTGTTTCTAATTTCTGGTGCTGATAGACCAAGAGGCTACCCAGGTGGAAATAGTTCCAACCCAAGGAAGCAAATGACTCTTGAGGTGGGACCATGGACCGTGATTATCACAGTGTGAGATGTGTATGTGCGAGTGCATGTGTTTGTGGGTTTTCCTCATTGCAGAACATGCTAACTGTTCATGTTGCATTCTGTTACCTAAACTTACAGGGCTTGGCCAACTTGCAATCCATAGAGTATGTCCCAAATGGGTCATTGGCTTTCTGTTTGACTACATAGAGTAGTATAATTTGGCACTCGGATGCTCATAGTTACTGAGTTGGTAGTAGTTTTTAGGAATTTTCAGGAAAAAATTATAATAAAAATTCTCAAGGATTCAATGTTGATACTTCCAGGTTTAAGTCAAGACTTTTATTTGACCTCTTTTTTTCTTTAAATATAATTTATTATCAAATCAGTTTTCTTAGAACACCCAGTGCTCATCCCAAGTGCCCTCCTCAATGCCCATCACCCACTTTCCCCTCTCCCCTACCTCCCATCAATCCTCAATTTGTTCTCAGTATTTAAGAGTTTCTTATGGTTTGCCTCCCCTCCCCCATGGTCTTCTGTTAAGTTTCTCGAGATACACATATGAGTGAGAACATATGGTCTCTGTCTTTCTCTGCCTGACTTATTTCACTTAGCATAATACCCTCCCGTTCTATCCATGTTGCCACAAATGGCCAGATTTCATTCTTTCTCATTGTCAAGTAGTATTCTATTGTATATATAAACCACACCTTCTTGATCCATTCGTCACTTGATGGACATTTAGGCTCTTTCCATGATATGGCTATTGTTAAAAGTGCTGCTATGAACATTGGGGTACATGTGCCCCTGTGCATCAGCACTCTTTATCCCTTGGGTAAATTCCTAGCAGTGCTGTTGCTGGGTCATAGGGGAGTTCTATTTTTAATTTTTGGGGGAACCTCTACACTGTATTCCAGAGCGGCTGCTCCAGTTTGCATTCCCATGAACAGTGTAGGAGGGTGCTCATTTCTCTACATCCTCACCAGCATCTATCTGCTGATTTGTTCATTTTAGCCACTCTGACTGGCGTGAGGTGGTATCTCAGTGTGGTTTTGATTTGTATTTCCCTGATGCTGAGTGACGCTGAGCATCATTTCCTGTGTCTGTTTGCCATCTGGCTGTCTTCTTTGAACAAGTGTCTATTCATATTTTCTGCCCATTTCTTCACTGGATTATTTGTTTTTTGGTGAGTTCCTTATAGATTTTGGATACTAGCCCTTTATCCTGCCTGTCATTTGGAACTATTTTTTCCCATTCTACTGGTTGCCTTTTAGTTTTGTGATTGTTTCCTTTGCAGTGCAGAAGCTTTTTATCTTGATGAGGTCCCAATAGTTCATTTTTTTACTACATCAATGTGTCCTCTCTTCCGTTCCAAGAATCCTGGCTTTCCAGGGTATAGGGGGTAAGGGAATTAGAATTTATCATTATTCCTCACCTATTTTATCCAACTTTAGTCCCACAACGGTCTTGGAATAACAATACTAATTTATTGTTACAGTTATTATAGTTATTGAAAATAACTCCACCTCCATTATAGGTATTGAAACCATCAGCACAATTGTGCTATATACTCTTCTAATGCCCCTCTTTTTTGCCGAGTTTTTTGAGATAAAACATACATATAGCAAAGGTTACCTGTTTTAGGTACACAGATATATAATCTTGATGTATAAAAGGAAAAACTTATAAAGACCCTCCATTCTTAATAGTTGTAAATATATACATTTCCAGACATGTAGCCTTTTCAAAATATGTTCCTCCTTGTATGTCCTCGCTTGTCTTTGTCTGTCTGTGTCAGTAGGTTTTTGTTTAATGCTCACTAGCCATCGTTATGTTACTGGCTCTTGAGTTGTTTGGGTTGTCTAAAACTCATTCCAAAGTAGATTACTCAGAGGGGCTTGTGGGAACAATATTTCTTGAGCTCTTGCGTTTTGATACGTTTATCTATGCACTTTATACTTAAAAAAATCAATTGTGCCATGTAATAAAATCCTTGGTGCTCTTCCCTTGAGTATTTTAGATACGTTACTCAATTTTCTTCTGACATAAAGCCTGGCTTTCAATGGCTAATAATAATCTAATTTTCTTTCCCTTTTAAGTTGCATGTTTTTTTGGTGCTAGATGCCAAAAGGATTATTTAATGCCTCAGATCATACTAGAATGTGTCCTGATATTAATAATCTTGGGTCAGCAATCTCATGCATGCATTGTGCTCTTTCAAAATTTAGTTTCCAATTACATTTTTACTTCAGGAATGTTTTCTTGAAATATAGTTTTTAGTATTTCTCCTGTTTTCTCACCTTGGTTTTCATCTTCAGAAATGCCCATTATCTGTGTGTTCAATCTTCTTTGCCTATATTCTGTTTTTTTTCCCTTTGCCTAGTTTCAATATTTGTCACTCTCTCAATTCTTTTTCTCTCTAAATCTCTTACTTTGAACTTTTTTAAATTGTGAAATAAGTACAACATGAGATTTAGCATTTGAATAACTTTTAGGTGTACAGTTCCACGACATTAAATACATTCACATTGTTGCGCAACCCTCGCCACTGCCCATCGCCAAAATGTTCTTCATCTGGCAGAACTGAAGTTCTGCGTTCATTTTAAGAAGAATTCCTGGGGCACCCAGTGGCTCAGTTGGTTAAATATCCAACTTCAGCTTAGGTCATGATCTAATGGTTTATGAGTTGGAGGCCTGCATTGGGCTCTGTGCTGACAGTGCAGAGCCTGCTTGGGATTCTCTGTCTGTCTGTCTCTCTCTCTCTCAAAATAAATAAATAAACTTTAAAAGATAAAGAACTCCCATTCCCTACTATGCCCCAACCCACCCAGCTCCTGGCAGCCACCATTCTCCTTTCCTTATCTCTGAAATGAGCGACTCTAAGTACCCCCATGTGATCGTTATTAGGCACTGTTTGTCCTTGGTTCCCTGGCTTATTTCACTGAGCACAATGCCTTCAAGTTCATTCATGTTACAGCACGTGCCAGAATTTCTTTCCCTTTTAAGGGAAAAGAAGCCATTGACTGAAAACACCTTGTTTGGTGCAATGCGGAGTCCTAGCATAGTGAATAGGCCCAGCTACAAGTTATTTGACTGCATCAAGACCTTTACAGTCATAGCTGAGACATAGCAAGCTCCCCCCTAAAAATTAAAAGATACCAAATGCATGACACCATAGTTATGTGTGGTCATGGGCTGATTAGTCATTAGTCCATCGAGATGTCCCATTTGAGGTAATTGTAGGATTGGTGTAAAGAATTAGAGTGGCCCTGACGTAAGAACCAGATGACGTAAGAACCATGTATAGTTGCCATATAGAACCCCCCACCTTGACAGGGGCCCGAGTGAGAAGAGGTACACGCCCAGGCAAGGCTTGCTGGTTTCTCGAGGCAGGTGATGAAGCTCTTTCCGAAAGTTGAGGTCCATAAGGAGACCACTCCTGAAGCCCCTTGTGGCTCCTGTGAATAATGCTGCTGCGAAGATGAGTGTACGAACGCCTGTTTCCGTTCTCTGTTTCTTACTGACTTTTGAATTTTCCCTCCTCCTCACTGTCTGCTTCTTTCATTCTCTCTGCTGGTCTGTCCTGGCCTCTCTTTTCCTCAGGTCTGTCAGATCGTGCCTCTATCACTTCCTGCGTCTCCCCCAGAGACAAGACTACAAGGCCTGTCTCATACCTGTTAGTGGTCTGTCCCCACCCTCTTGTGTCTGGGGGCTCAGGGGGCATCTTGTTCCCTAGATTTGTTGTGAAACGTTGTCCATGCGTTTCCTGTTTTTCTAATCAACGTACTCTGTTTTTGTGTGAGAATTGGAAGAGACTGGAAAACTAAGCTGCCATCGCTGCTGTCTTCTGAGAATCTCCCATAATTGTTTCTCTTTCTCTTACATTCTACTCATTATGTCTTATTTCCTGTGCACTCAGACATTTATTACTGTGTGCTGTTCATTTTTCTTGGAAATTTATTTGTGACAATCCCTTGAGGACTGCGAAAAGGGTGCATTCTTCCAAAAACCATTTCAGTTGTGTTAGCCAGACACCTGGGGGCATAGCCTGCAAATGTGTTAAACCATTTCATGGCTTGGAAGTTTCTGGACTCCATGGGTTGTCCAATTTGGGCTGCAATTCCTGTGATTATTAGGGCTTTTTAGAGAAGGTGTCTTTCTCCCTGCTGTGCTGAGTACTAAAGAATTTTTCTTGCAGACTCCAGGAGCTGGGGGCTATACAGGTGCGGTGGTTTTACCTCTGGTTCATCCTTACGTGGATGTTGTAGCTCTCTGGGCCCCGTGTCTTGGAGAGTCTTGCACTTAACTTCCCACTTTGGGAAGGTCCGAGCCCACTGTGCCCCACCAGGCTATGAAGACTGAAGCCTGAGTTCATCAGGTTTGGGAAATCTTTCAGCACAAAAATGATTTGAGACCCTTCTTCCCTTTCTGGATTCCTGCCTTCCCTGAGATTTTGCCCCAATCATTCTTTCACCAACAGCATTTCTAGTGGTTGTCTGTGGAAAGGCCTGACTTCCACTTGATCAGAAATGGGAGGCCTGAAATGACTTTATACATGTAAGTTTTGTAGAAATATGATGACTCTGTGGTCAGAAGTACTGTTCTTTCAGCTAGACAGGAACCACACGAGATGAGTCTGGGACATCCAGACCAACTATTAGAACCCAAAAACATGTAAGAAGGCTTAAAGAAGCCAGATCCAACCCAGGAACCCAGATCAGATCTACACACAGGACAAATCATGTCAGAACAGCCTTTTCTTACCTTTCCTCACCTTTCCTCTTACACTACAGGCACCGGCTACGGAAGACTCACTATAGATTTGAGATGGCATGAATGCACTTCTCTTAGTTGATGCATGATGGACAGGACATGGGGTTGGGAACCAGACTGCCTGGGTTTGAATCCTGGAGCCGCTATTTATACCATTATGATCTTGGGCATTTAATGTAATCCCTCAAGTCCACCTCCCTCACTTTCACAGGGGATGAAAATAGTCCGCGCTTTATTGCGACGTTCCGAGGCTTGCACATAATAAAGTAATAAACACAGTGCCTGGCGCATGTACACACCCACAGTGAGAACTAAATGTAACCTCAGTATCCCCACAGGGAAAAGCCTTGTGGCATTTTTTCCCTCCACTTGTTTCCTTCTTGTGGAGCCACACCCCATCCAGCCTCTCGGGCTTTCATCCAGAGGAAGATCCCTCTAGTTTACCACATTTAGTCTTCGCCATCATAAAAATGCTGAGCCAGAGATTTGGGTATTGATATGGGGAAGCAATTTGAAAACTCAGGAGAGACTCTTGAGAGTGGATGGGAAGGCATCTGATGGAGCAAAGAAGCCGCAGGCAGAGGTGAGGTCTTGGCCGTGCTCGAGGGAGAAGACAAAGGTGTGGCTCACGTGAGGGTGGAAGAGCAAGACAGACGTGGGAACAGTCCTGTGCATTTAAGGGGCTGAGTCATTAGTTGATTAACAGGGTGTATTTGGGTACTGAAGTCTCATATTTACTGTGCTATTGATCCCATGGATTCTGCAAACATTGTCTGACTGGACCCCAGGGAACTGATCTCTGAGTTTATTGTCTGCATTTTCTTATTTCCTGAAGTCTGCTTTTAGCTGCTCTCTATTCTTTTGTCTTCACACCTTAATTCTTACCATCAAAAGACCCAATGCCCTTTCGGGAGCCTTGCTGTGTTGGTCCCAAACACACAGGCTTCCTGAACGTCCTCTCCATCCAAACTCCTCTCTCCTGTGATCTTCCTGAATTTTCTCTCCCTTGCCAATTTGACAAACATAACATTCTCAAGTGTGGTGTGCTGATGGATTCATTTAGTCTTCATTCTCGGAACATTCTAATGAGGGTTTTCTGGGAAGCTTGTCCGTTCGATCCCAAAATGGCTCGTTGATCCTGTGTCATGTACGCCGACTCCAGCCAGGGCTGGGGAGAAAGGTGAGGAGTCGGATCACCCACACATTGCTGGTAGGAATATAAAATGGTATGGCTACTCTGGGAAGTATTTCAGCAGTTTCTTACAAAACTAAACACACGCCTATCTTATCACCTGGCAATTGCACTCGTGGACATTGATCCCAGAGAAACAAAAACTCAATTTTACACACAAACCTGTGCACAAATGCTGATAGTGCTTTTACTCATAATGCCCCCACCTGGGAACAGCCAGATGTCCTCCAGTGGGAAAGTGGTTAAACAGACCGTGGCATACCCATACCATGGAGTACTACTCAGCAGTAAAAAGGAACAAATTGTTGACGCTGCAACAGCTTAGGTGAATTTCCAGAGAACTATGCTAGGTGAAAAAAAAATCAGTCTCAAAAGGTTCTCTATTGTGTGATTCTATTTACATAGCATTCTTTTTTTTTTTTAACATTTATTTATTTTTGAAAGGCAGAGACAGTGTGATCAGGGGAGGGGCAGAGAGAGAGAGGGGGACATAGAATCTGAAGCAGGCTCCAGGCTCTGAGCTATCACTACAGAGCCCAGTGCAGGGCTCGAACACACAAACTGTGAGATCGTGACCTGAGCCGAAGCCGGATGCTGAACTGACTGAGCCCCCCAGGCGCCCTACGTAGCATTCTTGAAGTGGCACTCTTATAGGAATGGGAAGCACTTTAGGGGTGGCCAGGGATTAAGGGGGGTTGGGGGCAGGAGGGCTATGGGCAAGACAAGCAAAGCGCAATATGAAGGATCCTTCAGGTGACAGGATTATTCTATATCTTGACTCTGTGAACGCCAGTTTCCTGGTTGTGGTGTTGTCCTCTAGTTTTGTGACACAATGCCATTGGGAGAAAACTGGGTAAAGAGCACATGTGACTTTCCTATCCTCTTTTACAACTGCATGTGAATCTATAATTATTTAAAAATAAGAGTTTAGGGGCCCAGTCAGTTAAGCATCTAACTCTTGATTTCAGCTCAGCTCATAGTCTTAGTCATGAGATCAAGCCCTGCATCAGGCTCTATGCTGAGCATGGAGGCTGCTTAAAATTGACTCTCTCTCCTGTCTCTCTGCCTGTTCCCTACTCATGTGCTCTCCCACTTTCTCTCTTTCTTAAAATAAATAACTAATAAATAAGAGTAAAAAGGAAAAAAAAGCTAACATACACCAAGTACTCAAAATAGTGATTGGTACAAGGTCAGAGCTGTGTGTAAGCCTTTGCTATTATTAGTAATGATAGTATACCAGTTTGTCAGTTCTGTTGGGTTCCAATCCCACAGATGCTAGAGATAATCTCTATCCATGCGTGTTGAAGATGAGGAAGTCGTAGGTGGACCAGCCCCTCTAGAGACACCCAGAGGAAGCCTCTCGGATACCCTCAAACTTCCAAACTTCCTTGTCTTGACGTCCAGAGAGCTCGTCCCTTCTGCTAAGCTCCGCCTTGGCCTCCAGAGGACATTGCATACCACTACCGCCCCAGCGGGCTTTCCCAGAAGGCCACGGATGTCTGAAGACTCCCAGGATCTGCTGTTTGAGTCCAGAAGGTACGGGCTCACCTAACTTTTGGGAAAGAAAGTTCTCCAGTTCTCTTCTCCCCAGTTCTCCCCAGAACTCTTTAAGCAGAAGTCAGAGCTCCATTTGCTTCCACCCGCACCACGATGATGTAGCTAGCTCATGCCTGTGCATGGAGAACACAGTCTCATTCCACCTGCCATGCTATGAACGTCTTGTTCTCAGAACTTTCCTCTCGCTCCTGCATTACCATCAGGGCCTATATTCCCAGCATCCTCCTTGGCCTTCCCTCTGGAGGACCCTCATGGCTCAAGAATGTTTGTGTCTGGCCTAGTGGTTCCCAGTGAAGGCTGATCCCATCCCCTGAAGAGTAAGGCATTTGGATCCCGTGCTGGGTTTTGGTTGCCCAAATGAAAAGCCACCCTCTCTGTCCACCGGGTGCCTGGCACGTAGAAAACAGTATCTCCCTCCTCCCTTCCCCTGGCATTACTGCATAGCGTGTCTCCCTTAGCTTTCCTCTTAGTCATGCCACATTGCACTATGATTAAAAAGCCGCAAAGTCTCAGCACACATGAATGAAATATAGTGTTGACATTAAGTAAAATTTTTAATCAAGGGGATCCAACACCTACTGAATGAAGAGCATCACTGTCACCGGCTGTGGGGCAATTAGGCACACACCGCACACCTTGCATGCATAAAGGGAAGCCATTCTTTTCTTCAACACCCAGAGCGTGTACTCTTCGAGTTAAGAGAACACCAGCTGGAAAGATACTAACTCAGCACAGCCTTCATCCTGGCTGGAGGAAGACATTTCCCTTCCTGGTCCCCAAGGGTCTGATCTCACATTCTTAAAGGTCATACCAGGATCAGAACCAATAGGGACTCGGCCATCATCTTTCTAACACCCTATGCTTCTACCTCTCTTTAGAACCAAACCGGAAGTCAGACTTTTCCTCAGTTTAGCCTGGCTCATCTCCAGAATTAGCAGAATTTTCTTCTGGTTGTGGAAGTTGCATGTGCATTGGTCTGTAAGTCCCTTTTATATTCAGTCCCAAGAACGTGCTCTGAAGAGGTTAAATAAATGTGAACTCACCACCATGAGACATGGAAAGGCACAGTAAAACCTTGGTTTGTGAGCATAATTCATTTTGGAAACATGCTTATCATCCAAAGCACTTGAATACCAAAGCAAATTTCGAGAACCATTGGCTCTGTTGTGATCATGTGACATTTCGGCATTACATACTACTCATTGCAAGACATCACGTGTTTGTCAAGTTAAAATTCATTGGAAATGCGTGCTCGTCTTGTGGAGCAGCCTCAGAACAGGTTCCTTGCAATCCCAGTTGCTACTGTAGTTTGTCTCTGGGGCTGGAAATCTCTGTCACTTACTACCTCCCTGGACGTTACTTGCGTCTCTGAGCTCCAGGGACATTAACTCTAAAATGTGGACATACTTACATGGCTAAGTTTGTTTCGGTTTGAGATCATGCTTATTTAGTTCCTGGTACATATTTGATACGCCGTGGCCATGAGCTCTAATTATCCATCATAATTCAGAGAGAGAGAGAGATGACAGAGAGCCAAAACTCTGTGATCCTTGCTGACATGTGTAAACTTGATGTTCACCGGGATTACTTTGTCCTTTAAAATTCAAATAAAATTGGCTTTCCCTCCACCCCACATATGGTTGGAGAGCCAGCGTCCCCTCCTGTCTCACTAGGACTCTCCGAGGCCTGATACAGATCAGCCTTCTGCTTCCCTGGTCAGTGTCTTTGTGTTTCTCTCATGGAATTAGGTCCATTTCAGGGCCACATTATTGTCTTGCAAGCTCTGACCACAAAGGGGGCAACCCCATGTTTTCACGTCACTTCCCCTGAGAGTAAAGCTTTAAGGCAACAGAGGTTTGTGTGGCAGTTCCCCCAAACTCAGGCAGGAGTATTAGACATCCCTGCTCCTAAAAAAATGCCCTTCAGCCACCCGCCATTGGGAACTTAGCACTGATGACATTTCTCTCCAGGCTGCATCTTCCCATTGTGGTACTTAATCCCCTCCTCCTTTCCTCCTTACTTCCATCTTATTTCAACCTAACGATCCTCCTCCTGCCACCCACCAAACGCCTGCTAACTAAACAGACAGCACCTTTGTCAAGGGAGCTGTCTCCTTCTACATGGATAGTCTTTCTACACAAATGTCGTCCATCAAGGCATCTTCCTAATAAAACATGGTTAACACCCTAAAGGGGTCTCCAGAGCCAGGTGTTGAAATAACATATCTTATTCCACTGCATGGGGAAAATCAGAAGTACGAATGTCTTAGGACCCTGAGCCAGGGCTGCCATATAAGGTTTCGCAGGTTGTGCACTGCTCAAGGATGTCTGGCCAAGAAGATTAAGCAGGAGTCAAAATGCAGCCACTTTTCAGTCTTCAAGTTGTGTGCCCTTCAGTGCTGGGTGCATTCAGAGGAGTGCTTTTTCCTAGGTGAACCACTAATGTAGAAATAGCTTATTCTAATTTTCTACTGGGGCCAGGGGAATAGTCGTGGCGGCAATTTCTTCTGATTTATCTTTCCAGAAGGAGTGACATTTTCTCATTCTCATAAGGGTGTATGTGTTAGCAGTGGCCTTGCTCGAAATCAGGGCTTTTGCAATCGCTGGGTGCATCAGAGTCCTGAATTGAAGTAACACAGTGTCCGTAACTGAGTGGGAACAGCAGCAGGGCTGTGCCGTTTTGAGGGAAAGACATCTGCAGTTCTCCCCAAGCTGTCACTGGGAGGTATCATTTGCATATTAAACAAATATTTAAAATTAGCCATGCAGCAAACAGTCAGAAGCTGCACTGCAGACATCATTCCTTCAAAGCAGCAGCAGGAGCTAAAATGTGCCTCCAGGTGTGCACATCTGGACCGGGGAGGTGACTGGAGCTGCGATCAGTTCCTATGACAGGTGAGCTTGTCAGGTAAGGAGAATGGAAAAGTAAAAACAATAAAACTATGAATAAAAATAACAACATTTAGTTTTAAAATAAAATAACAAAAGAAAATACCCCCTCCTTTTTACTACCGCAGTCCAGGGTGGGGGCGGGGGGGGGGCAATTTGGAGGGTTAAATGAGATAATGCATTTGGAATAGTGTGTGGCTGCCCTGAGAACTCAGTAATGTCAGCTACCACCGTCATCATTTCTGGGGCGACAACCAAATATTTACAAACTGATCACAATGGACAACGCCTGCAGACACTCAGCGCAGACATTACCTGACCTGAGTTTTCTCTCTTGATCAAAATATAAATATTATTCAAATACTAGACCAGTGTTTGCACCAGCTGAGAACTTTGCATGTTTTTATTCTGTTTAATCCTCGTAAGAACCTTGTGTAGTTGGGAATAGCATTATCCCCATGTTACAGATGAGGAAATTGAGTCTTAAGAAGGAGGTTAAGTGAGCTGTCTGAAGACGTGGTTCAGCCACTGGGGACTCCAGCCGGAGCTCCTGTCCTTGGTTCATCCCTGATACTGTCTCCTCCCCGCTGCCTAAGGCGCCACGTGAGGACACGCCCACCGTCTGTGGCTCAACAGTAAACCCCTTTGACGATGTCATCACTGTGTCCAGAGAAGTACGTTTTTCGAACCACCGTATGCTTTTCTCTGTTTTCCAATTTTCCCACAGTTGCCCCACTATTTTTGTAATTGGTAAAGGAGCAATTAATAAAATAAAGTGTTAGTTAAATTTAAAGGAGAAAATAAATTGCTGCGTCCCGCCCAACCAACGGGACTATCGATTTGTGTCATTAATTAAAATGCTTTCTCAGGCACACGCACCGCATATCCATTAGCTCACTCCTTTCACGGCGTGTTGGTGTTGGGGGTGGGGAGGGAGGGTGTCCATCCAAATCTGATTGAGATTCACTGTGCCAGGGGGAAGCAGGTGCCCGCACTTAGAGGCAGACAGCCTGCTCCAGCTCCCAGGCCTCCAGGGTCTCCTCCCTCGTGGTCATCCCGTTCCGGAGTTGCCCTCCTCTGTGGGCAGAACAGACAGGGGGGACCCGCTCTTGTGATGTGAAACTGCTGTTTATTCTTTTTCCAACTAGAACAGAGTTTGTTTATTTAATTTAGTGAGCATTAAGGATGGTGTGGGGTAGGGTGTGGGATTACTCATTGAAAATGTAGATCCTCAAAATAATAAAAGAAAACGAAAACGTAGGTTCCCATACCTAGGAACACTGACTTATTAGAGTGAGGGTGGCCCCGGGAGTCTTCATGCCTATGAAGCACCCAGAACGTTCCTCTGTGCGTACTCCTTCTACTTTGCTTTGGATGTGGCGTGGGCAGGGAGAGGGAGGAACAGATGACTGTCTCTCTGGGCCAAGCCTGGGCCGAGCATTTGGAAATAATTACCCATTTAATCCTCATGACCACCCTTAAGAGAACTGTTTTACAGATGAGTAAACCGAGATTCAGCGAGTTTCAGCCCGTGGCAGAGCCACAGTTCCGACCCAGAGCTGCCAAACCCCAAGCCTACCCTCAGCCGGTATTTCCAGACCCAGGTCTCTCAGCCCGACTCGTCATGGTCACTAAGGACTTTCGTTAAAGCACGTATTCCCAGACTTCCCCTACGATCACGGAACCAGAACCTGAATGCAGGGCCCAGAATCTGAATTTTTAACAAGTGGCCCCAAGTGGTTTCGGATGTGAAGACAGGCTTACACCGCAGAATTCTGTCCAGGCAGGGCTGTTATTCAGTCGGTGTGCAGCAGGCACTTATCGAAGCTGGTTAAACCCTGAAATACCTCCACTTTGCTGAGTGCCTGCTGCCCCAAATCCCTGCCGCCCCTGCACCATCCCAGCCACTCGCCACCGATGACTTCTCACAGCCCAGCCCCGGAGGGTATGGCCAGCTTACCTGGGGTGGAAGCGTACTGCAGCTTCTGCTCCGGTACTGAAGCCATTGTGTGTCCTGATTTGTGGGTGCTCATGCACAGCTGTTTGCAAACCTTGAATATCATCCTGAATATGAGCACATCCCCCTGTTTCCATCACCGGCCCTGGGAGACAGGAAAGATGACAGGCCAACGCATCTTTACATTGCACATGGGGCCCTAGACATAGTTAATTGCTCTTGAAATTTAGTGGGTTTTTAAAAAATTTCTAAACATTTATTTATTTTTGAGAGGGAGAGAGAGAGAATGGAGGAGGGGCAGAGAGAGAGGGAGACACAGAATCCGAAGCAGGCTCCAGGCTCTGAGCTGTCGGCACAGAGCCTGACGTGGGGCTCAGACCCACGAAATCATGACCTGAGCTGAAGTCGGACGCTCAACTGACTGAACCACCCAGGTGCCCCAGAGAGAAAGGGAGCAAAGGATTCAAAGTGGGCTCCAGGCTGACAGCAGAGAGCCTGATGTGGGGCTTGAACTCATGAAGTACGAGATCGTGACCTGAGCCAAAGTGAGTGGCTTGGCCGACTGAGCCACCCGGGTGCCCTAAATTTTAGTTTCTTAAACAATCATAACTGTATGATTTTTGTTCCGTGTGTGTTGTAAGAGGTGGCTGATATGGAAGGGGACATGGGAGTGGGGGACCCAGAACTGGTTTCTGGAGGCTGTGCATCTGGGGGGCCTGAGAAGACCAGGACCGAATAAGAGCTCACACTTCGAGGAATTTGGGAAGATGAGAAAGCAGTGATACTTCTAGAAAAAGAAACTGGGGTGTTCAGCAGACAACAGGTCCTCAAAGAGACATTTGTTCAATGTTAGGTGAGTGAACATAACAAGAGAATTGCAATTGGGCTCATTTTTCACATAATCTAAAGAGAAGAAAGGACCCGCGGGTAGAAGGATGTCAGTTTCAATTCCATTGTAGCCGTGGCATGTGGAAAAGACATTACATTCTCAGGAAGGAACCCATTAAGCCAAATAAACGTCACCATAGCCAAACATTATTGGCTCTGTGACTTCCACAGATAACTTTAGAGATGGTTATTTCCTTAGTTGAGAAATCATGGCCAGGTATTTTCAATGGAAATGAGTTTTGCAACCTCCAACATGTTTCAGAAAAAGAAATATTTTGACACGCCGTTCCAATAATAGATAATGCAGAATAATCTCCCGGGTAAATCACCAATGTGGAACAATTTGCTTCATCACAGAAAAACTCCTTCTCCCCCCACCCCCACCTCTCCTTTCCAAAATGTCTGTACCCTCTCCCATGCTGCTCTCAGGGTTTCAGAAAAGCAGTAAGAAATTCTGGATAATGCACTGTAAATGTGTGTGTAGCAGACAGCCGCATGTCCACACTGCTGGCCCGCCCACCAGCTTCCTTGGCACCTGGTCAGGCTCACTGCCCAGGGTGCTGCAGCAGAATCTAAGGATGTCTAACTAATTAACTCCTGATTATGGCAAAATGAGGTTTATAATAGAGGAGAGTGTGCCAACACTGCATTAGGGAGTCTTAGAGGAAAAATAAAAAAGTACAACTGTAACCAAGCCAACTCCGAGCATAAGAAAGAAATCAGAGCAGAATGCAAACAGATACCAGACCATTATTCCCTGCCCCTCAGCTATGGGGTTTTTTAAGTTGAGGTCAGCTTTGAAAATAAATTCTCCAGTCTGGCTACTCAGTGCAAATTTCTGACTATCCGGGAGCTTCCTGGTAAGAAAATGAATTCAATGTTGATTCTTTACCATAGAGATGATTCCCAAAGAGATTCTAGTCCCTAAAGAAGAGGAGCCCCAGGAGAGAAGGGTCACTGATGCACAATGTCTCTGCTTCCTGTGTTTCCATTCTGCCCTCAGTGGAAAACTAAAGGGCATAAGCTTTTTTTGGCAAAGAAACCTTTCCATTCCTACTGCAGAAATGAGCCCCGTGTTTTCATGTTTTTTCCACAGCAGTGGGTTGGTGGTGGGAAATGAAGTCATAGAGTTTTCTGATGTTCTAGAAATAATGTGAAGTAATTTTTCAACAAGGAGGCATCCCTCAATGTCCAGAGACACCATCAGGGAGCTTTTAACTAAAGATAACATGTATGTGTATAGTTCTGTTTCCAGTCCTCTCAAATACCATGGTTTCCTATCTTAGAATCAACAAAGATTTGGGGGTTAGAACATCTGAGTTCAAATCTCAACTTATATCTCCTAACTGAATGATGCTGGGAAAATCCCTTATTTTTTCTACACCTCAGTGGTCTCAACTGTGAAATGGGGATGACCTTTTCTGACCAAGGATGCTCCAGAGAGCTCAAATCACTTTGTCATCTGCCCCTAAAATAACTATGAGAATACCCAGAACCCATGAAGTTCAAGGATGAGGCAGTTTGTAAGCTCCCAGGGCATGCAAGGAAAGAGCAATCCAAGAGATTTCTCTCCCACTGGTGTTGGATCCAACAAATACCACCTCCCCGTTCTTCCCTGATTATAAAGCAAAAGCTTCTGTGTATATTAACACATGCACATAAATTCTGAGCAGAAAAGAAAGACTTGCAACATTCAGTGACTGAACATAGTTGGCCAAGATGTCCTGACATTTTTATCATCATCATGGCCGTCACTGCAAATTCCTTATTATCAATGTTGACTGAAGACACATGTCTCCACCTTGTTTTTGGCTGAAGACTGGGGCAGAAGTTTCAGAACGAAGAAAAATGATGCTCTGCCCTTCAAAAAAAAGTTACATTTTTCAAAACTGAGAACAGAATGAACATGAGCATATTTTATATTTTCACCATGAATTTTATAAGAGGAATCACCAGACCAATACACCACAGTGGTGATTAAACTGGAGACTTTAAAATAGTGATTTTCATGCCTGGCTACACATTAGAAACAACTGAGGATCTTAAAAAAACACACACAAACAAACAAAAACAATGTCCAGGCACTCTCCCTACCCAAAGATCCTGATTTGATTGATGTCAGAAGTACAGTTGTGATACATAAGCCTTGTGTGAGTCTTCCCCCTGAGCCATGGCCTGGCTTGTCTGCCTTCATTCATCAAGGCCTGGGAGAAGCACCCTACCCCCCCACCCTTTGCTTCCACTCATCTCTCATACACCTGGTCAGCTCCTTGGGCTCTTCCCCATTTTCCTTCTTTAATGCCAAGGGCACTCATAACCTTGCTTCACTCTTCAGGGCACATCCCTATATCCTGTAAAGTAAACACAATTAATCTTTGGGGTTTGTAGTAGATTTAATTACTGATCTTAGTTATTCCCTCCCCTGGAATGGTCTTAGGCACTGAGCCCCTTGCCATAGTCACATGGTCAGTAGTGTTCCCCTGTCCTCTGCCTTTGGGCCATGTGAGTTGCCTTGGCCAATGGATAATATGAATGGAGACTTGATAAGTGCTTGTTTGAGTGGATTTTCTGTCTTAGGCTTTCATCCTTGCCATGGCATAAACCCGCTCTGACTTGACTGTTGGTCCACGAGGAGAAGAGACAGGTGGTTAATAACCCGAGTTCAGCTAGCAGCTTGGAGCAAAGCATAACTTAGATCAGCTGAACCCCAGCTGGCCCACAAATCTGTGAACAAGAAATAAATGCTGGTTGTTGTATGTGACTGAGTTTTGGCATGGTTTGTGACAGAACATTTTTGTGGCAAGAACTATCTGGTACTAGATTCCTCTAAGCACATTGCCAGTTTTCCTACTATGACACCTGTTACCTTTGATACCCTCTCATTGTGAATCATCTCCATTCTGAATCAGTTTCCTTCACTTGCTCACTCCATTTGCTGGCATGTTCCACATCTTTCTGACTTCTGATCCTTGACTGTGGATCTTGCTTCATTGAAATTGTGCTCTTAGCTACCTCTCTGATTTTGCCTTCTTTCCTCTTCAAGCAGGAATTGCATTTGGTCTTTTTGCTTGCCTTGATAAGGCATCTTTTGAGGATGCTGGGACTCTGCAGCCATTCTGAAAATCTCACAGGTGGGTTCCTACCTAAGCTCACCAGTTCCTGTGACTTAGATCCAGATACATGTCCGTTTTCCCTCAGTTTTCTCCTGAGCACAGAGCGGAGAAGCAATACAACTGGCTAGAGCATAGACTCAGGAACAAATGTGTGTGACCTTCTACAAACATTTCTATTTCTTTACCTATAAGTAGGGGAGGCTGATGCCAACAGTGAGGAAGTGAGGATTAATCTATGGAAAATACTGAAAACAGAACGTGGCACGTAGTAAACATTAAATAGGTTTTTGCTATTACTATTCTGTTTCTTTACCTCCTTCAAATTACTGCATTCTACTTAAAACTCTCTCAATGTCTTACTTTGTGATTTTCATACAACATGTGAATAGTCGACCAAGGGTCGATTATCTGAAATGCACATGATGGCTTCATGCTTTAGTGTCAGGCTTCTACATCTGAAGTACACGGTACTGTGGTATCCTATACTGAAGTATAGGATTCTGTTAGCAAGTACTCAGAAGCCATGGGATAACTATGGTGCAACTTTCTAGAATGTTCTTTTTGTATGACTACAAACTATTATAAATACTGCCTTTATGTGGTGATGTTAATTTTTTTAAATCTTATTAGCTTCAAAAGAATTTCTGTTAGGGAAGTAAATACCTGTGTTTACCCAAGGGATTTATTAGCCTTGGAGTAGAAGTGAGGCTCCTGATGTAAGGAGCCAAAACAAATAATAGAACTTAAGGATATATTTGGTTTAAAGTGACAGAAAAATCAACTCAAATTGGCCTTAAAAAAACAAAGGAATTTCTTAGTTCTCGTACCTCCAAAGCAGGAAGATCTGGTTTTAGATGGGGCTTCGTCTAGTAGCTCGAATGATTTTATTAAGAACCCAGGTGTTATCTGTTCTGTTTGTTTTCTGTGTTGTTTGTCTTCATCCTTAGGTCTGGTAGTTTCTCTTTTCCCACCTCTGACCTCTCTCCCTGTGATAATGGCCAAAGGAGTTCTTATCTTGCAATAAATATATTGTCCAAAGGAAAGGAGCTTATCTTTCTGCTGTCTCCCCCGTAAGTCCTGGGATTACCTCTCTCTCATTGGCCCAGGTTGCATTTGTGTTCAGCTCTGAACCAATCACTCTGTCCAGAAGCTGGGATGCACTGATTGGCTTAAGCCAAATACAGCCAATTGCTGTAGTTGGGTAGTTAATTCTACCCGAACAATAAAACTGAGAAGGGGGAAAGGGGCATCTCTCTAGGGATGGGAGAAAGGAATAAGGATGTTTGGGTGGTAACCCACAAATGTTTAATACTCCTGTGAAAGAGATGATTGAATAGATGTACAGAAGATTTAAAAAGGCAACTCATTTTGCGCAGAGAAGTTGGGAGAAGAATTACCCATTATGAAGGGAGAAAGTGTAGATAGACACAGATAGATATTTACTGTTCAGTTGTCTTTAGAGTGTTATGTTCTAAACCCCCTTTCAAAGAAATATTTTTATTTATTTCTTTTGAGAGAGAGAGAGGGAACGAGTCAGGGGCGGCAGAGAGAGAGGGAGAGAGAGAATCCCAAGTAGGCTCCACATTCAGTGCATGATTTGACACGGGGCTCAATGCCATGACCATGAGATCATGAGCTGAGCCAAAACCAAGAGGTGGATTCTCAACCGATTGAACCACCCAGGCCCCCCAATATAAGCCCTCTCTTACTGGTAGGCTGGGAAATGTTTAACAACTAGGTCTCTGGGGAGCCATACATAAGTTAATTATAAACTTTCCTGATACAGAAGAGTATGTAGTGCACAAATTACAATGATAACAAAATATACACTGTTCTTTCCCATATAGCCGATTGATTCCCACAAAGGGCTCCCTTGAATTTTGCAGAATTCCTGTATCTAAAGCTGATCTGTGGTTGCAATTCAACCACGATTTGACAAAATTGGGCTCTAAATAAATACTTGATTACGCGTGTAGTTCTGACATGAATGTTGGTTGATATTTTCACTTATGTTGTTGAATAAAATGGAAGAGAAACAAGGAAGACACACAAGTCAGAGCTACATTTGTCAGTGATGTGACTGACTGTTTTTGCTGAAGTGGGTGGCAGTTTTTAAAACGCTGAAAAAAAAGTTTCTTCAACTTTTCGTGCTTGTCAGTGATGTGACACCCTGAAGTTTAATTGGCATTATTAACATATTTCCCGTTCTGTTTAAAGTCCAGACAATTAACACATCAATAAATCAAGCCTTGATTTGTAGCATTTGCTGCTTTAGGTGGTATGAATACTCCTATCACAGCCAATTTCATTTTACCAATGTGAAATCATTAAATAAAGAATTGGGAAGAAATGTACTACCAGCCCACTTTTATGGCATTTCTGCCACACAAATATAGTAGGCAAATAACTCCACCAGCACAGATAATAAAATGTAGTGAAATAGTAAGTAACATTTTAAATATTTATTACCTTTATTAATCATATGGTTTACTTAATTGTGTTTGCATTACTTAATATTTAATGACTTGTGTTTAACAACCAGATTGCAAAATTCCTGAAACTTTAATAGCTGGCTCTTGTAAGGCTGTGCAAGCCAGGGCGGGCACATCACGGCCCCTCCTCCTCGCATTTCTCCCTCATTCTCCCCAAATGATGACGGTTAGCATGGCCTATGTGAGTGGACTTTAGTGGTAATCAATCATGGGTTACTTTACGTGCGTCAAAAAGTAGAGCCGGTACCCATGGGACGATAAAAGGGCGGTGACAAGTGTGGGGGGAGAAACAATTTAGGACCCAGTGGTGAGCCTAAGGGTATGAGCACCCGCCCCTCCCCCTTCTGGATTTTCTGAAGTTTTGGGCAGTTTATGTAAGTCCACTGTCTGGGGCATGGGCTATTCTAGGAAATGTAACTGATATTCTGGGGTATGTGTACACACACACACACACACACACACACACACACACGGTTATATGATGGCTATTATTAAAGTGGAATCCACAATCATATCATTTTTAGGATAAATGAGAAGATTTCAGAGAAATTCCCCTGTGGGAACGACCCAGGATGTAGGTTCCACTCTCTTGGGAGTGTGTTTCATTCTTCTCTGCTATTTGGGACACCTAGTGCATTTCTCTTCCCTGAAAACGCATATTTTTCATCTGGTCTTGACATTTTAATC
>NC_043707.1:12736443-12798542 GCF_006229205.1 Suricata suricatta
AGGCCCTACCCACTGAGCCAGCCATGTGTGGTAGAGCAGGTCCAGGGTCTGAGCGACGTAGCGGTCTGCCCCTCACTCACTATGTGACTTGGCAGGTCACGTCTCCTGACGTCCTCTCAACCTCTGACATTCAGGGCAGTGGCATTCAGGGCAGCGATGGGTGCCGGACCGCTCCTGCTCCTCCTCAGAGGAAGATCCTTCCGCCTTCCCGTCAGCCCAGCCGCATCTGCATAGCCTCTTTCCATTTGACAGGAGAGAGAATCCGCTTCCCCTTTTGCAGTGAGATCTCCTGATTGCAATACACTTTTAAAATTTCTCTCTAACAAGACTAACTTTTGCTCCCGTCTAATTTACCTGGACCAGAGAGGCTTCACAAGTCTGACTTCCTTACAGATGGAAAAAACTTGGTGTGAACTTTCAAATCAGTTTTTAAAAATTATTATTAATCTGCTTCATGGGATATACGCCTTGCTCCAGGTGAATGCAGGGAAAGTAAGGGAGCCCCCAAGTATCTAATTTAACACCTGAAAATTCCCGCGGATGATTATACCACGGAAGGGAGACATATTGAGGATTGTAAGAAAAGGTTTAATAAAAAAATGTAAATGGAAAGGCCATAAAATTCAAATGAGGCTCATTCCCCGGGATATAACAAGCTCTGTGCTCAGACCTTGTTAATAGCTTTTTTTTTTTAGAAAAAAATAATTTTATTGTAGCTTCTATTTTTTCTGTCGGTGTAATTAGAGCTTAATTAATTCCCCCCTAAAGGGGAAAAAGAGGACAAAATAGTATTTGATCTGAGACATGTATAGCGGGCAAAGCAATTAGGATCAGCAAGTTACTTTCTGTACCTTTTTTTCCTAGTTAGGTCTTCTGGGAGGCCGATGGCTTTGGACAGACACCCCCAGTTCTCCCCTTAGACCAGAGACTCAGCAGGGCTGGGACATGCAATAGCACTGCAGGATTTTATTTAGACAGAGACCGTGCAATTAAAAAAAACCGCACAGCTATAAAAGCTTGCTGCATCAAATCTCTGGTAAAAACAAGGGTTCTTTTTATTCATTTATTTAAGTTATTTGTATAAGTACCATATAGTTCAAAGTACAAAGCTCATGGAGGGAACCGGAAGGAACACCGACTCCGCTATAGCTTGGACATGGGAACCAATCACAGCGCCAGCACTGAAGCCATGTGACTTTGCAGCCCTCTCTCAGTTCCTTAGACTGTAAATTGGGAAGAGCAATGGTACCTAATTGATAGGCTAGTTGTGAGAGGTAAATGCGGTCATGTAACAAAAAGCACCAAGTGTAGGAAGTTGCTAAGTGCTAGTATGAGTGTGTGTGTGTGTGTGTGTGTGTGTGTGTGTGTGTGTGTGTGCGCGCGCGCGCGCATCCTGGCTTCACAATATAGTTTAGTGGAATTAGTCTCGAGCAGGTCCCGGTGTTAGAATTAATTACGTGCAGCTTTCATGGCGATGACTTATTATACCGGCCTGTTAATACGACCTCTGGTGGCCTCGTAGACGCAGGAGAAGCCACGGGCTGTACAGGTGTGCCAGCTAATTAGAGGAGAACCAGCGTGCTCCAGAACGCGGTCAGTTCGCACTCCGGGGTCCAGGGAACAGCGTGTTGGAGCGAGGCACATGCGGGACCTGCTGAGTGGCAGACAGAGTTCCAGGGTGGGGATGGGGGTCACAGAAGGATAGGAGGAGACATTTGTCTTCCAAAAGCAAGCAGGGGAGCTCCTGGCTTGACTCCAGCATCCTGCCAGGAACTCCGTGGTGATGGTGAGAAGCAGGCCCAGGGAGGAGCCGGGGCTCCAGTTTCCAGGCGTGCCCTGGGCTGAAAACCTAGAGCCAGGGCTTCCGTCTCCTTTGGCCTCCTGGCTTTCGTGTCCTAGTTTCCTCTGCCTGCTGTGTTCACCTCTCCTGCTTCACTGAGTTAATGCCTCCTCTCTATTTCTGCTGGAAGACCAACTCCAATGTCACCTACTCCCCGCTTGCCCCCACATAGTCAACCCAAAACAGGTGTTAGCTGTAGCACTTTGACTAGGTAAGTTTATTTGATTAAGCTCTGTAAGCTCCATAAGAACGGAGGTCTGTGTTGTTTTTTGCTCATCTTCATACCCTCCATTTCAAGCTCCATTTAAGATTGTTTTTAAGTCAGCTTCTAACTTTAATGGCTGCCCACAGACCTTGGCTTCTGGCTACATCACTCCACAACCCACTTCTCCCATCACATCTCTTTCCCTGACTCTGGTTCTCTTTCCCCCCTCTTATAACAGGCATTGGGTCCATCAGGATCCTCCAGAACCACCTTGATCTCCTTAACTGTATCTCCAGTATTATATTTGCAGTGTAAGGTAACATACTCACAGGTTGTAGAGATTAGGATATGGCTGTCGTCTTGGGGGTCATCCCTATACTTACCACACTCCCTAAAGTGGTCTCCAGATTTAATTCAGTCTTTAATCGACTATCATGGCTGGACTTTTTTCAGAAAATGGCATGCTGATCTGAAAACCTATATGACCTAGAATAGCCAAAACAGTCTTAAAAAGAACAAAGTTGGGCTTACAGTTCTCAGTGTCAATACTTTCTCCAGAGCTACAGTAATCAAGACAGTATGGTACGTACTGCTCTCACAGCTAGATGTATAGATCAAGGAAATAGAATTGAGAGTCCAGAAATATACCCTTACTTTTAAGGTCCACAGATTTTTGACAAAGGTGCTAAGACAATTCAATGGGGAAAAGAATGGTCTTTTCAACAAATGATGTTTTATAACTATATATTCACAAGAATGAAACTAGACCCCTACCTCACATAAAAAATTAACTCAAAATGTCTCATCAAACTAAATGTAAGAGTTGAAACTATAAAACTCCTAGGAAAAAAAGGACTACATCTCTATAACCTTCTGTTAGGCAAAGCCTGCTTGTTATGGCTTCAAAACAAAATGACAATGACAAGAAAAATGATACAGACTGAATTTCTTCAAAATTTAAAACTTCTGTGCCTTGTAAGGACAACATGAAAAAAGTTAAAAGGCAGCTCCCATAATGACATTAGCAAATCATATATTAGATGAGGACCTTGGATCCATAATCTATAAAGAACTCTTACAACTAAGCAATAAAAAGAAACTCCATTTAAAAATGGGGAAAAGATTTTCGTAGACATTTCTCCAAAGAAGACAAACAAATGGCCAATAAGCCCATGAGTAGATGCTCAATGTTACTAGTCACTAGAGAAATGCAAGTGAAAACCACAATGAGATACCACTGCATACCTACTAAAATGTTTCTAATTAAAAAAGACAGCAAGGATGTGGAGAAATTAGAACTTTAGTGTATTATTGGTGGAGTTGTAAAATGGTGTGGGCACTTTGGAAAACAGTTTGGTAATTTATCTAAAGGCTAAACGTAGCTGTGATATGATAGCAGTCACACTCCTAGGTGTATACCAAGAGATTTGAAAACACACACACATCTAAAGGTGTGTTCATAAGTGTTGATAGGAGCTCTGCTTACATGAGTAGAACCCAAGTTGAAACAACCCAAGTACCTATCAGCTCATGAATGGAAAAATAAAATGTGGTGTATCTGTAATATTATTCAGTTATAGAAAGGAAGGGAGGAGTACCACATGCTCTACTACAAATGGACCTTGAAAACATTATGCAAAGTAAGAGAAGCCCATCACAAAAGAGCCCATATTTCATGATTCCATTTATATGAAATGTCCAGAACAAACAGATCCATACAGACAGAAAGTAGAATATGGATGCCAGGGACCGGGAAGAGTGCGGGGTGTCGTGATCGCATCAGGGAGGTGGACTTCCTTTTTGGGTTGATGAAAACATGCTGGAGTTAGTAGTGATGGGTGAGTAACTGAGTTCACTAAAACCCACTGAGTCATACACTTAAAAGGCTGAATTTCATGGTATATAAATCGTATCTCAATAAAACTGTTAAGAAAAAAAGAAATGATAAAATATACTGAATCCAACAAAAAGAAGAAACAGAAAGGAAACAAATGGACCTCATTAAAAGAAAAACAAATTGAAGATGATCAACATGAATCTATCTAACTGTATTTAATAATCATATTACATTTAAATGGTTAAATGTTTTAATGGAAAGACAATAAGGTCAGTTTAGATTTTAAAGAAAATCAAGACCTAACTGTAAGTTGGAAATGTAAGAAAAGCTCTTTAGATACAGATACAGAAATAGGTTAAACATAAAAAGATCAGAAAAGATATCCCATGCTAACACTATTTTTTACAAAGAGTTGGAGCCATTAGTCTCAAAGAAAATAGATTTCAGAGCACAGCATAAAGGTTACTTTATAATAATAAAGGGAGCAATTACTCCAGGGGACATTTGTGTGCCCAGTAACAGACTCTGGAAAGACACAAAGCAAACACTGAGACAAATGCAAAGGGAAATAAAGAATTCCACCGTCACAGTTAGAAGGTTCCAGCTCCTTTCCCAGTAACTGATAGAGCGAGTGGATGGAAAATCAGCAAGGATACAGGAAAACTTCAACACCCTGAACCAAGTGCACGGAATTAACATTCCCAGAACACTCTCCACCCCACAGCAGCAGAGTTACATGTTCCTCCTGCCATGCTCTGAATATCCACACAGAACATTGAGCATAATGAGCATATCCTGGACCACAACGCAAGTTCCAATATGGTTAAATTAGAAATGAATAACACATCACTGGGAAACTCAAATATTGTGGGAACTTGAACGGCGTATTTCTAAGTAAACCATGGGTCAAGGGGAATTGCAGAATATTTTGAACGAAATAAAAATGAAAATGCTCTATATGGGAAGATCTGGAGTATTGTGAAAGCAGCAATTAGGCAGAAATTTGTAGAATTAAATTGCCTACATTAGAGAATATGGATGGAGAGTCTGAAATGAATGATCTCAGTTTCCACCTTGAAATCGAACATGAGGATCAAGTTAGATTCATAGTAAGCAGAAGAAATGCTGTAAGAAACATCAGAAAAGAAACAAATAAAGTAAAAAACAGAAAATAGAGAAAACCAGTAAAACTAAAAGCTGATTCTCTGAGAGTCATCAATCTAATTGATAAACATCTTGCCACACTGATCAAGAAAAAGAAAGAAGACAAAGACACCAATATCAGGAATGAAAAAGGTGATCTCATCACAGATTCTATGGATATTTAAAGGATAATAAGGTGAATATTAGGAACATTTTGTCTGCAAATTCAACAGCCTGGTTCATTCAATGACCAAAGCTCATTTGCAATGAAACAGAGAGCTTGAACAGTGCTGTATCAATTAAAATGAAACTGTAGCTTAATTTTTCTCCACAAAGGGGATGCCTGGGCGGTTCAGTCAGCTAAACGTCTGCCTCTTAGTTTCAGCTCATGTTGTGATCTCACAGTTCATGGGATCATGTCCCACTGATGGTGCAGAGCCTGTTTGGGACTCTCTCCCCCCCTCTCTCTGCCCATTCTCTCTCTCTCTCTCTCTCTCTCTCTCTCTCTCTCTCCTCTCTCTCTTTCTCTCTCTCCTCCCCCCCCTCAAAATGAATAAATAAATATTTTTTAAGAAGTTTTAAAAATTTCCCACAGAGAAAATTCTAGGTTCGGATGGTACCCTAGTGAACTCTCCCACACGTTTTAGAAAGAAATGATTCCAATTCTGCGCAAACTCTTCCAAAAAAACTGAAGAGGTAGGAGCACTTCCAAATTCATGTGTGGGTCTAAGATTATTCTGATACCGAAACTCATCAAAGACATTGCAAGAAAAGGAGAACTATAGTGAGGCTCTGGTCACTTCCAAGACAGGGTCTGGAGGTGAAAATATGGAGGGTCCATCTGGTTACAAACCCTATGGGACAGTGGTTAAGAGGAAGAGTTTAGCCAGCTACATTCAGGTTCAAAATTCCTTCTGGGACACTTGATCAATTGTATGATCTTGGGCCAGTTACTTCACCCCTCTGACCCTCAGTTTCTTTATCTGTAAAGTCAAGGTAATAACAGTACCTGTGGCTGAGGATTAGGGTGAAGATTAAATTAGATAATATATTGGCAGTGCCCTTAAACAGTGCCTGGAGCATAATAGGCAGTTCAATAACTATTAACTGTAACAAGATAATAGTCTTGTTAAGATAAAGAAGACCTATGCCTTTTGTGGTGTGAATAAATGTTTGCAGCCAGTAGTTTTTTGATCAATGAAGCCATCTCAAAAATTATTGTTTTCCTTTGCATTTAAAAGAAGAATTAAAATCCTCTATAACCACATAACTTATATAACAACATAACTTATCTGCTAAACGGGAAGCCGTGGCCTATTTTCTTGGGAAGAAAGATTTTTCTGCTTCAGTATAATGTAAAAATTCCTTTTGGCCATTTGTTTACACAGCAGTCATTCAGTTCAAGCTGACATAAAGTCCAAAGGAGACTTGCTCACCAGAATCTGCTGGTTGACCCAAGGCTCTGTGGTTGGTAGCCTTACTTGAGGGGGAAAAAATACTGTTTGGAGGGGAGATTCACCTTGCTCTGCCCAGAGCCTTCCCCTCTCTGTGGCCTGGGTAATAAAAACCAAGGGGTAGCCCTTAGGGTTCATCCTTGTAATCTATGCCTCATACCCGGTCACCAAGACAGCCAAACGCAAAGGATTCAAAGGTAAAAGCCTCTTCCCCACCCACTCCCTCTGCCCTGGCTACCAGAGATTTATCCAAGGAACTGGGACCTTGAGCTCTATGTATGATTTTCACCCTTCCCCCGCCTCCCCCCCCTCCACTATCACCACCAAACCTCATCATCAGTGAAACTGTATTAGAGAAACTGGCTTAGCTAAGAGCCTCCCACCCCAAAAGGCAACCTTGAAAAGGATGCGTCTCTTGTCTGTGAAAACATGGGAAGCATTCCAAGGCCACACTCCCAGGTGCTCTAGGGCCAGGCCTTAGGAATCCATGAAAGGCTGTGTCCCGGCCCTCCTCCTGTCACTGGCAGAGGTGTCCTGCTTATTATTTTTACTGCAGGGGTTGGCGACAAGACGGGAGGAAGGCTTGCTGTGTCTGAGGCAGAGACACCAGAGGGAGTCGCCTGGTTCTTGTTTTCGAAGCCCTGGAAGCACAAAGACCCTGCTGCTCATTCATGTGCCTCAGCAATTGTCCCCTGTTCTGAAAAAAGGGTTACTCACAGCCTGTCCCGTGGAGAGAACTGAGTAAATCCAGAGGGTGGGAGGGAGGAGGGAGAGAAACAACTCCAGTTATTGGTATTTTTTTCCTCTTCTTTGGGGATAAGTCAGGGTTTCTTTACTATAGGACTATTGGCATTTTGAGCCACGAATTCTTTGTTGGGGGGAGGGTCACATGTCCTGGAGGATGTTTAGCTCTGCCCTTGGCCTCTACCCGTTAGATACCTGTAGCAGCCCCCTTCCCAAGCTGTTACAACCAGACACCTCCAAACATTGCTAAATGTCCTGTGGGTGAGGGTCAGGGTGCAAATGTCCCCAGCGGTGCAAAACCCCCTGGGGGCTGAAAACTGCTGAGTTTAACAGGAACATGGGAGTGAAGACGTTTCTCATTAGAGCCCCTCCAGCTTTTTCTTAGAAAACTAGGAAAAGGAAGCAAATTGCTTGATGCCACACAGCAAATCAGAGGGCAATGAGAGAGGACAGATAGGTTTGCCACCTTCTCTTTAGGGTGGTCAAACACTGTCCCCGTGGTAAATAAAGCACCAGTGCATTTTGCTAGAAAAATACAGACTCGGCTTTGCAGGGCTCTTTCCTGAGGGCTGTGTTGGAGGACACCAAATGACTGAGCAATATTTATGAACGTCCATTCCCGCCCCCAGGGCAGGGTGGCCAGGAATGCATCACAGACCCAGCAGACACAAGAGCAGTCCAACCCAACAGAGGTACACACGGGTTGGTCAGCCTCCCTCGACTCGACTCCTCTCAAGTAAGCATGGCCCCGAGCGGTCGGAGGACAATTCCTCATCATCCCTTAACAGGATTAGGCAGGGCCCACTGGAGAAATGAGCTGTGAGGTGAGAAAGGATATGGTCCCTCCTCCAAACAGCAGGCACCAGCAGCCTGTGGTGCAGCAAACATGGTCGGAGGGTAGCACTCCACTCCAGCAATGAAGGAGGGATAGGGCTGCTGTTGACTGAGGAATGAGCTCCCAAGGACATCCATGTCCAGATCCGCAGACCTGGGGATGTGTTCCCTTCAGACACATGGGATTGTGCAGGTGTGATCGAGTTAAGGATCTTGAGAGGGGGAGGTCAGCCTGGATGACCTTGGTGGGGCTGATGAAATCACAGGGTCTTTCTAAGAGTGTAGCAGGAGATACTGTAATGATGGAATCAGAGGGAACCATAGGGAAAGATTTGAAGATGCTACTCTGTTGGCTTTGAAAATGGAAGAAGGGGTCATGAATGAAAAGGAGTAGATGATCTCTTGGAAGCTGGAAAGGGTGAAGAAACAGATTATGCCTCCCAAAGGAACACAGCCCTCTCAAGGCCCACTTCAGACTTTTGACCTTCAGATGGGGAAGATAATAGCACATGTGTGCTGTTTTAAGCCATCACATTTGTGATAAGTGGTCATGGGAACCCTAGGAAACAAACATGGAACCCTCCAAGGAATACCCAGAGAGTTCAGGGCTAGAGCCCAAGCTGCCAGATCAGCTGAATCACCAGGTAGTCGGGGTCCCTATCATCTGAGTCTCATTTTACTTTGTTAAAATAATGAATCACTAAATCTCCTCTGCTCCAACCCTACATTCTGCCATTTCACCACCCTGAAAACACCCAGCCAGCTGGGGTGACTGAGAAAGCAGGGGTTGGGTGTCAACCTCAGTCCCTAAGGTATGATTTTCAAAAAGTGAAATCTGACCTTTGTTCCTAGGTCCTGGCATAGAGCTTTCAAAACTTTTGAAATTTCCTGAGTGATGGGGTGTCTTTGTTATTCTTTAAGAGGAGTCCCTTTTGTCCACACCAGAGTTTATGGTAATGAGGTGACTCGTGCTGGACCCCTAGGTACTTTGCAGTCATGTGATTTAATATTTTTAATGTTTATTTTATTTTTGAGAGGCAGAGAAGGAGCAAGGTAGGATCAGGGAGGAGACACAGAATCTGAAGCAGGCTCCAGACTCTGAACTGCCAGCACAGAGCCCGACACAGGGCTTGAACTCACGAACCATCAGATCATGTCCTGAGCCAAAGTCAGATGCTTAACCACCTGGACCACCCAGGCGCCCCTCCAGTCATGTGATTTAAGGACTTAGACCCTTCAGTCTCAGGCTTGCTCAGACCTCCTGGAAGTAAAAACAGCTGGAGACTGAGTTCAACCAAGTGGCCAATGATTTAATCACTCATACCTCAGTAATGGAGCCTTGGCAGAAACTCTGGACAGGGAGACTCAGCTTCCCAGTTGGTGAACATTTTGATGTACAGGCAGGGTTGTACACACCAGTGTTTACAGGACCCTTTGGAATCTTGTCACTTTATAAATCTCTATGTATGGCTTTCATTTGTGTCCTTATGATAAAAGATACACACATATGTGATAAACTAAAGCAAATTTCAGACTATGAATCACTTCCAAATTCTCCTTCCTCTTATCCCTGAAATACTTTTGTGAAAACCAAGGGTCCTACTGAATAATTGAAAGGCTACTGGTGATCCTAGCTGATCTGGGATCCCCTTTTCTCCCAGGAAGTGCTCTGACGTGCTCTCAAAGTCTCATAAACACAGATCTGACTTCCCCAAGGCCCTGGATGCTTCTTCAGTGCCACCTTCCTATCTGAAGCAGCTGCAAGGGGAAGTAAGCAGCCTCTTGACTGAGTTGGAAATGAACCCTCGCTCCTGCTGAAGTTTCCCCGCACACCCCCAAGGTCAAACCTATGTGGTCACAGAGCCCAGCTCTTTATTATCAGAAATAAAATAAATCCTGCTCCTCTCTCCTCCCCCATACAAGGCGGCAGCATACTCTGGCCCTATCTCTGGTAATATCAGGTTTATAAGAACAGTTTCTCACTTTTATTCATTTGAGAATTGAATTAGCTTTCACATTTGCCTCCACAGCTTCAAAGAACATCTCCAAGCCATCATTTACCACACTATTAAATCGAGGAGCATCTTGTCGGTACATCTGATAATTTGATTCTGAGTGATGTTTGTGTTGTTGCTAAGCATTTTAGCCAGCAACAATAATGTTACAAATGTATGGCTGGGCCTTTTAACTACTAGCTCAAAAGAGATTTCAACAACTGGATGTAGCACTGGTAATGAAGAGACTAGATTACTTTAAAAGTTATTATGTTTCAATAGGGGGAACTGGATTCAATTTAAAGATACTCCCAGCTCTGGCCAAAGTAACATCTTTAGTTTCTCATGTGAAACTAGGTAAAAATCGGATGTTGCAGCACCAGGAAGAATGTCAAGTCCCAGCATATTAAGTAGGTACGGGATTGGCAGTGTAAAGTTCCCGACTTAGTTCAACCTTGTAGATAAGATGTGCCAGGAGTTACAGGATAGATGGTCATAACATAGGATTTAGACCCAAAAGAAGGAGGTTCAAATCCCAACTCTGCTTCCGGCACAAAGCACCTACAGTACTGCATATTCCTCAGCTTCCTCTCCTGTAAAATTAGGAAGACAATAATAAGGAGGTTGTAGAAGGGATTGCTGTAGATCAGGATTTCTTATCCTTGGCATTATTGACACGGCTACTTCATTCTTTGTTGTCGTGGGGACCCAGCCTATGTTTCAGGGGATGTTTAGTCCAACACCTAGCCCCTCCCCACTAGACCCAGTAGTAAACTTTTTCCTCAGTGACAGTCAAAATTATGTCCTGGCATTGCCAAATGCCCCAGGGGGCAAAGTCAGCCTGATGGAGAGCCACTGGTTTATACCATGTTTTCAAAGCTCTTAGATGATGCCTGACGAGCAGTAAGGGCTCAGGAATTGGTAAATGTTATTCAGATTGGTTTTTAAAAAATACCTGAGCAGGCTGAATTACTGTAGTACTGGGTTGAGGGTCCTATCCTCAGGTCTCCGCTATACTTGCTAGACCACGTTTGTCTGTGAATCCAGCTCAGGAGAACATCTGAGGAGAAGTGAATTCTGCCAGCTTTTGTGTGACCTGACAGCCTGAGTTCTCTACTCTGCAGGCGCACAATGCCAAAGTCAACAGTCACCATTTTGCTCAAAGCAGATGAGGATCTCTGTGGACAAGTGAGGTTGGCCAATACAATGTGTCTTTCATACATCCATCTATCCATTCATATATCCATTTCCTTTTCTAGAGTGTCTATTACATGCCAAGTTCTGTGCTGAGCACTTGGAATATAATGACTAAGGGCTAGTCCCTGTCTTCTAGAAGTTCCAGGGTAGCGGGAAGCACAGAGAAGTAAAAGATGATTAGACCACAGAACTGTGATGGAAGAAAAGAGAGAGAAAAAATAAATCGGCCCCAGCACAGCCTAGAGTGTTAGGGAGGGAAAGATTCCTTCATGGTACCTAAGGTTTTTAAATTTAGGGACTGCTTTTCCTCTCCCACAACTGGTTGCAAGGATTTATCTCATATTTAAGGTCTTTACCTTTTAGATAAGAAAACTCAAGGTCAAAGAGGGGGTAACTCTTACACAGGGAAGAGCTGAGTTCAAGTTTCTTTAAACGGTAGGTCTTCTCATAGGAAGCAAGTCAATACAATAGAGTGAACATGGCCAGCAAAATGGTTTATTCCCTAGAGGAAAATCCATTGCTTGCTCAGTGTCCAGCAGGGCATCCTGGGGTGTGTGTGTGACTGTTGAGAGGCTGGGAAGACCTGTGTGGTATTCGTCCATTGCTGGATGTTTCAGAGAGAAAGGATTTTTCAACAGGAGGAATCACTGGCATGAAGTGGTCTGTAAGCTCCCGCACACCGTTGAGGGGGCTGAGTGCCTCTCAAGCAGAGGCACTAACAAGTGTGAATGAACATCTTTGTGTTGTAGAACTGTCTCAGCAGCATGAGGGGGCACTTCGCTCCTCGTGAAACCCAGAAAATAGCCATGATCTGACAGATAGGCTCTAGTAAATGTTTGATATTTGAAAAAATGAATGCATAAAGGATGAAGAGATGAATAAACAAATGATTGATCCTTGAGGCAAAAATGCCCTCCCTGTGTTTAGCACTAAGAGAAAAACAGAGTTCTCCATGGTTTTGTCTGCCCAGCCTTGCTCTTTTTCTGGAAACTGCTCTCCCACCTACAAATTCTGTTTGGTTTCCATTTGAGGGACCATGTTCCCTGCATCTCCAGCCACTGTTAATTGCTCTACACGTAGGCATGTGATCCAGAATGGGCCAATCACAGTATATTTCTCTGTACTGGAATCAGCCGATTGGCCCAAGAATGGGCACCTGACCCAAGCTAAGACCCTGAGTTCATTCATGAGGACATTTGGACTAGCACTAAAGGAAAGAACTCAGTGTCCCTTGGAAGACTGACATCATAAGGAGAAAATTCAGGAGTTAACAGAGGCCAATGTTTTAGTTTTGTTTGTTTTTTGTTTGTTTGGTTTTGGTTTTTTTGGTTTTATTTTATTTTGCAAAGCCCATTTGTAATGAGAGAGAAGAAAAGGGAAATACGTAGATGAATGCCTACAGGAAATAGGAAGAAAATCACAATATGTCTTGAGTTCTTGGTTTTACAGTTCCTAAGCTCCCTGCCACCCAATTCCAACCTTTTCCTTGGCTTGATTGTCCAATTTTTTCCTGAGATTCCTCAGCATCCTTACAATTTCACTTTTCCTTAAGCCATTTTGAATTGTGTGGCTGCCCCTCACTGTCTGACAAGTGCTGGGTGAACACACAGGCCAAACATCAAGATAAGTTCATTTCCTTTGCATGATTTGTCACCGGTGTGGAGGATCTCGGGCAGGCACACACCACTATATTGGTAGATCATAATCACAAGGCCCTGGCTTTGCAATAAAGTAACATTCTTCTTCCAGCACCTCCAGTGTGCCTTTAGAAGAGTAATAGATCAGAAGTTGCTTCGTAACAAAGATGCCGATATTATAGAAGCTCAAGATAGAAAATTTACTGGGGAGAGAATAGTGGTCTATTGACTTGCTACAAATGTTCTGGCTCTGCCGTTATTCAAATATTTCTATTGCTTGGAGCCCTGAATTTTTTTTCTCTTCTCTATGAACACTCATCTCTAGCTCCTAAGCAAAAGGATGAATCTTTCAAGTAAGCCTTTGCTGCCTGTACTTTTTTTTTTGTCTGTTTTTTGTGGAGGGTGTTTTGTTTTGTTTTGTTTTGTAATTCCAGTGTAGTTAACAAACAGTGCTATATTAGTTTCAGGTGTACAACATAGTGATTCATCACTTTTGTGTATTAGTGCTCACCAGGATAAGTGTACTCTTAATCCCTTTCACCTGTTTCACCCATCCTGCACCCATCTCCCTTCTGGTAACCATCTGTTCTCTGCTTTTTAGTTTGTCTCTTCCTCTTTCTTTTCTTTCCTTGTTTGTTTTGTTTCTTAAATTCCATGTCTGAATGAAATCATATGGTCATTATCTTTCTCTGACTGACATTTTACGTACCATTTATACTCTCTAGATCTATCCATGCTGTTGCAAGTGGCAAGACTTCATTCTTTTTTATGGCTGAATAATATTCCATTGTATATATAACCATATCTTCTTTATCCATTCATCTACCCATGGACACTTGAGCTGCTTCCATAATTTGGCTATCATAAATAATGCTGCTCTAGACATAGGAGTGCATGTATCCCTTTGAATTAGTGTGTTTGTATCCTTTGAGTAGTGTGATTCCTGATCATAGCGTAGTTCTAATTTTTTTGAGGAGCCTCCATACTGTCTTCTAGAGTGGCTGCACCAGTTTGCATTCCCCCCAACAGTGCATGAGGGTTCCTTTTTCTCCACATCCTCAGCAACAGTTGTTGTTACTTGAATTTTTTATTTTAGTCATTCTGACAGGTGTAAGGTGATATCTCATTGTGGTTTTGATTTGCATTTCCCTGATGAGGAGTGATGTTGAGCATCTTCTCATGTGTCTGTTGGCCATCTGGATGTCTTCTTTAGAGAAATGTCTGTTAATATCCTCTGCCCAATTTTAATTGGATTGTTTGTTCAAGTCTGTGAAAACTGCTATTGATATTTTGATAGGTATTGTATTAAATGTGTAGATTGCTTTGAGTAGTATAAACCTTTAAAAAATGTTTGTCCTTCCAATCCATGAGCATGGGATATCTTTCCATTTTTCTGTGTCACCTTCAATTTCTTTCCTCGGTGTTTTAGAGCTTTCAGCTATAGGCTTTTACCTCTTTGGTTAAGTTTACTCCTAGGTATGTTCATTGTTTTTGGTGTCATTGTAAATGGGATTGTTTTCTTAATTTCTCTTTCTGCTGCTTCATTATTGGTATATAGAAATTAAACAGATTTCTGTATATTGATTTTGTATCCTGTGAGTTTACTGGATTATTGATCTGTTCTAGCAGTTTTTTGGTGGAGTCTTTTGAGTTTTCTATGTGTAGTATCATGTCACCTGCAAATAGTGAAAGTTTTGCTTCTTAATGATTTGGATGCCTTTTATTTCTGTTTGTTGTCTGACTGCTGTGGCTACAGGACTTGAAGTGCTGTGTGGAATGAAAGTGGCGAGAGTAGGCCTGTTGTCTTGTTCCTGACCTTAGGGGGAAAGCTCTCAGTGTTTCCCCATTGTGTGTGATGTTAGCTGTGGGTTTTTTATGTCAAACCTTTATTATGTGGAGTTATGTTCCCTGTAAACCCTTTGTTGAGGACTTTTATCATGAACGGATGTTGTACTTTTGTCAAATGCTTTTTCTGTGTCTTTTGAAATGATCATGTGGTATTTATCCTTTCTCTTATTGATGTGATATATCACATTGATGCCTGTACTATTTTGAATTAATGCTACTTTGTGGAAATGGCTATTCATTATATAGTAGTTCATGGCAGTGAATAGCTTAAGTTGGTGATAATCCACAGAGTCTGGATGCCTCCATTCAGAGAGGAGGGAAAGTCAACCTTTATCTACTGCCAACCTCTTTTTGAGGCATTTTCCAAATGTTATCTGTCATTTGATTTTCACACCACACAGGGAAGTATTGGTCTTCCTAATCTGTAGGTGAGGAAACTGAGGCTCAGACTAGTTAAGGAAATTGTCCAGCTGGTCAGCTCTAGGGCAGGGTTTGGAAATTGGGTCTGTCTGTTTCACAGGCCATGTTCTTTGTTGAGATTCTTCAGGATACAGAAATGCTGCTGGGAGAGATTCGTCACTGCCCAGAGTTAAAAGCAGTCTTGGTTCATTCAAGCCAGGCTCTTCTTACTGAAATTTGAACACTAGGGAAAGAAGGATCCAGGCACAGGCTGCAGGACCCGTAACAACGGAAGGCTCTTCTTCACCCTTCTCAACATGGGGACTCTGTGCCAGGAACCTAAGGTTTTATAAAATAATGGGAGAAAACATTCAAATACCTATTATCCCATAATTCTGGTCACTGGCTTCTTCTCCCCATTGCTGCTAGTATGGCCATTCTTCTTCCCACTCAAGTGGGTTCAAATCCCTGGAAACATTTTGCTGACTGTTTTTCTTTTTCCACATTTCTACTCTGCACCCCATAGTAAAAATGAGACCTAAAAAACTACAAATCTGCATGATGTTGATACTTTGCTTACAACCCTTCTCACCATGGCTTATCCTGACTCTTGGAATAAAGTCTAAGACCCTGAGTGAGGCTTACAAGGACCTCCATGATCATCCAGGCCTCAGCCATCATTGTTCTGCTTTCCTCTTGCCATGACCCAACCCAACTGTATTTTCCTAGTGTCCTTTCCTCTCCCTCTTTGACCTCACCTCCTTCACCCTGGAAGTCCTAGTGGGAAGGTCTTTTCCTCTGAGAAGTGTTGTCAGACCCTTGAGACCAGGTTAGGCACCTGCTTTCTGCTCCAGCAGCACCCTGGGCTTCACCACGTTATTCACTATTTTCCCATGTCTGTCTTCCTTGCTAAATTGCAGAATGATACACGGCTCTTGTATTCCCAGTGGCAGCCCTGCACTTATCACCTGTAATCACTTGTCTTTTCTTCCCACAGACGATCTTTGCTTTTCTTGTTTCCTTTCTATTTCTCATCATCTCAAACCGTTTCATACAATTCATTTCACTCCTGTATCTCTTCACTCCAATTCCTTCTGAGAGCTGGATGACCCCCTTAACTTCTTAAAACACTGAACTCGAACATCCTTGCTCTGCAGTGTTCATTGACTTCCTGTTGCCTTCCCCAAGTATGACAACATAATATTCACAGCTCTTCAAATATGGTCACAACTTAGGTTCCAGCCTCAATAGCCAGATTTCTCTTATGAGTCAGTCCAGAAGAGACGTCGGTGTTCTTTCTTCCTTTCCTTCTTCCTTCCTTTGCTTCTCTTCCTGTACTTCCTCCTTGTCTCCCTCCCCGCCTTCTCTCACTCCCTCGCCGTCTCCATTCCTCCCTTACATTCATCAGGTCAAGAGTTCAGCAGTGGACATCTGTGATTATTAACCTCACCCGCACAAGAGATTTAACTCTTTATGGATGCCTGGACCTCAGAAGTCCACTCCTTCAGCGAGTCCTGTTTACTTCGTATGGGGTCAGATCCTGCATCGAATTTTTTTTTTTAAAGCTTCCTAAGTGGTTCTGAAATTCAGTTGAAATCGAGAACTACGTATCTACATTTACCAGGCATTGGGTTGGTTTCTTTCCTCATGGAGCTTCCAGTTCAGTAGACTGTTGAGTGGTGGTTTTTATGGGGGTAGTTTTGCTCCCCACCCGACCCCACGGGAGACCTTTGGGCAGTTTCAAGACATTTTTGGTTGTCACAGCTCAGGGAGGGGGTACTCCTGGCATCTACTGGGTACAGATTAGGGATGCTGCTAAGTACCCTTTATTTATTTTTTAACTTTTTTTTTTTTTGAGAGATAGAGTGCAAGCAGGAGAGAAGGAAATTTTGGGGGGGCGGGGAGACAGACGATCTGAAGCAGGCTCCTTGCTGACAGCAGAGAGCCTGGTGTGGGGCTCAAACTCACGAACCATGAGATCATGCTCTGAGCCAGTTAGATGCTCCACTGACTGAGCTGCCCAGGAGCCCCTAAAAATCCTTTAATGCACAGGATAGCCCTGTCCCCCACACATGACAAAAAATGATCTGGAAAAAAATGTTAATAAAGCCAAGGCTGAGAAAACTTACTCTTGAAGAAAGGATCATTGATGAAATAATCATACAAATAAAGTTTTATTCACTAACTGAAAAAAAAGACAAATAAAGCTAAATATGGGGTGACTGTGTGAGAATCCCAGGGAGATCTTAACTAGCCTGGTAAGTGTTCTTCCTGAGGTAGCGATCTGAAGGAAGGGTATAAACTAATCATTACATGAAGGGGTTGGGATGGGGTAGGGGGCATTTCAGGTGGCCTCCCCAACATATCTGAGACTTTGGAAAAGTAATATAACTTAGAGAACATCCAGCGCGCTGTAGTGCAAAGGAAAGTGGATACGAATCTTAATTCAGATCATCCGAGCAATGGGAAACACGGGAAGGCAAGAGGGTATCTTTATCACCAGGTTTGCATTTGAAGAAGTTCATTCTAGTTGGCAAGTGGAAAATGACTGGAATGGAGCAGAAGTGGATGTCCTAGGAGTTTGGGCAGGAATGACACTAGGGCAGTGGGTGGGAGAGATGCTTGCAGGAGATACTTTGGGGTAAGCTTGACCCTTTTTACTTATTCTTGTACTTTTCTGCCTCTAGGTATTTGATGACACCATTTTTAATTAAATTTTTTAATGTTTATTTTTGAGAGAGAGCACGAGCGAGAGAGGGACAGAGAGAGAGGGAGACAGAATCTGAAATGCTGCAGGCTCTGAGCTGTCAGCACAGAGCCTGATGCGGGGCTTGAACTCACAAACCATCAGCTGCTTAATCAACTGAGCCACCCAGCTGCCCCTACACCATTTTTTTTCAACTGGAAATACTGTCCTTATATATTTGAAACCCTACCCATTCTTTCCCTAAGTCCCAAGCCAAACAAACTAGAAAAAAAAATTCTTGCTTCCCTTAGTCAGTGTCACTGTGTTTGAAATCCTGGGGTTCTTTGTACCTTTTGGAACAAGCTTTTACTTGTGATGTACAATCTATGTATCTTCCTTGTAAAAAGGTAAGGTCTTTGACAGTTGAAATATGTCTTATTCATCTTCATTTCCCACACATTTTTCAAGATAGTTAGTCAAGGACTATTTGGTGACAAGAAACAGAATCTTCTCAGACTAACTTAAAACAAGAGTTTCTTTGAAGGGAGGCAAGGGTATAGCAGATGCTCCCTTGCATTAGCTGCCCAGCGGCCACCTTCTGGGAACATCAGCCCAGTGTTCCTGTGGGCGGTGTCCCTTTGCTTTCTGTCCCTTCGTGCTCATGGTTTGGGTGGGGCTGAGGCCACTTCACAGTGACTTCTAAGGATGGACTGACTAGTCAGCCTGTTCCACCCAGTGGCTTAGCTCCTTGGTGGCTGTGACCTAAACTATTCAATGAGCATCAACCCCCCAATTGTTCTAAACCTACTGGAAAGGAGGGGATTCTTTCTCCAGTGCGGTTGCAAAGCCAGAGCGTTTGGTGAGCCCATCTGAGAAGGAAGCCCCACGAGAGGAGGGCAGGAACAGGAGACAGAGAAGGAGAGCCCTGTTGACATTGAACCCTTGTAGTCATCTGTTCCCATGCTGGCAGCTCTGTAAGCCAGTACACCCCCTCGTGTCTGGCACTTGCCACTAAAGGACCCTGACTAAAAACAAGGGAACATCATTCAGAATCCAAGGGCAGGGATTTCAGCCATGTCTCCCAGGGACCTGAAATCCGGGAGACCCGGTGTATATCTCTACTTTAGGGGTGTGGCTGGATAGGGGGACACGTGTGTCCCCTCTTTGTGTCTGAGGGTCTGTCTGCCCCATCTTCTTTCTCTCTCTGCATATCAGCGATGCCTTTCTGAGCTACGCAGGTCTCAGAGTTGTGTGGCTTTTCGGTGTAGTGCCCATTAGCAACTGCCTAGAGCGCCCGAGCCTCATTTTCAGTCTCTAAAGCCAATCTAGACTTAGACTTTATTTACTATCCTTGGTCCAACCTGTGGTCAGGGGGTACAACCAGGGGCTCATTATCCAGTCAGCAGGCTCTGTGGGACCCCACCAAAATATCGGGGGTGGGGGTATAGCATGCAAAGCTGCTAACATGCCAACTACGTGACTGCCTCCAATAGTAAGCACGGATGGAAAGCGTCCAGAAGCACCGGCTTCAACACCAGAGCCTACTGCTTGAAATATCAAGTGATCATTCCAGCAAACGGGAGGGCTGTATCCTGACATTTTTATTATGAGTACAGGATAAACTCCCAATTATAGCTTCCTTTTGCCATATCTGAGACCCAGAGTTTCATCTGTCTTTGGAAATGTGCATACCAAACAAAACGACCAAGCTGGATTCCCAAACATGGTGCCATGACCAGGTCTGTATCTGTATCCCTCATCTGTGGCGGAGGTATGCAGGCCCCCATTCATTAGGGGTGCAGAGACCTTGTCCAATCTCTGCTTAAGAATATTTCCCAGTCTAATGGTCTTATCTGTTTCCTTAAAAAGGAAAAAAATATTATGTGTCAGTGACAGAATCCCTTATAGCAGATTTCCCCAGGAATCTTCCATCATAGTCCTTGAGAGCCCAAAGGCCCTAGAGCGGGCATAGGGTAGCACTGCAGTAACTGTAAGCATTCTCTTTCTATACCTTTTAGTCCTAATATTCCACGATCGCACCCAGGTCGCTGGGATCGTTGTTGGGACTAGAGCAAGGGTGAGATGTGGTGCTGCTATTGTATTCTCTCTTTGCCTTGAGCTAAAGAATTTTGCTTGCCCGCCTTGTCTCCTTCCTTCACAGTCTCTCTGGAGGTCCCGCATGTGCAGGCCAAATTTTTCTCTCCCAATCTGCTTCAAAGACTGCCAGAGAATCTGGATGGAGGGGCTGCAGAGCCGGGGATGAATTGCCGTCTCTAAAGTCAATACCTGTTCAGAGGCTACCCTGAAAGTGAATGATTACTGGCCGGCATGGCTTGCTGAAATGGGCTGATGAATTGGGACCCATACAGTCACAATAAAGATTGTGATGCTGTTAGGAGACCAGATTAGATTTTTCTGGACTGCAATAGGCTGCAATCATCTTGTTATGTCAGCTTGTTTATTGTTTTGGGTCCTGACTTATTTTCTCAGTGCAAGGTGCATACAAAATAACTCTGCTGCGAGCACCAAAATTATTTGGGTAGCAGACTTGAATCCCACTAGAGTCCCCCATCAATTAGTAGAATGGGTCACCCTAAGGGGCCAGTTACCCTGTATTGTTCAGGGATGCCTTATCATGGTAGAACTTTCACACCCGGTAAATTGCTAATGAAAATGTCATTCTCCCGCTGAGTTTACCTGACATACTATTTATCTTGCCGCTGCCATTAGAGATAGAATTACTGTCAGATTTACTACAAAAAGCAGAATTGATTTTTAATTAGGGTTCCTAGAACTAAAGGTTAAAGCTGGTTTAAAGAAGTGAAGCTGTGGTTTTCTCTGTAAGGATCCCACAGATTGCTTCCTCAGCCTCGTGAGAGGCCAGAGCGGCGTCTGCACCAGCGAGGTTTTGCCGTTAACCCTTTATACTTCCCGTTGGAGCACGAACGTGCACAAATTCCTGTCCGTCCCTACCTCCATCCCTTTTGCCAGCCAGGGGTGTCAGAGTGTCAGAGTAGAACAGATTGCTTTGGTTTGTGTAACAAGGGTTGCTAAAATTGCAATCTTTCCTTCACAGGCTATTGGGGGAAGACTCCGATAACCCCATGCAGGCATTTCATATACAGGCAATTATAGGAAGATAGATTAGAGTGTCCACAAGAATCATAACTTCCCTTTGCCTGATTTATAAGCCTTATCCTTATTTTTTATAATACCATTTATAACATCAACACCATCCAGACAGCTGTCTACGGGAGTTGGCTTCTCCAAACCATATGCCGGTGCCCGGCTGGCATGGGAGAGAAATCCCGGGGCAAGGCCCGTGGGAGAGCTGATCTAAAGGAAAGGTTATGATAAGCTCAGGTTCCGGGGTCAGGCCTGGCTATGTCCCAGCCCTGCCACTCACGAGCTGTGATGATGGGCAAGTGCCTTAGCCTCTCCAAGCCTCAGTGGCCTCTTCTGTAAATATGGAGTAACAGTACTTACTATGCTATAGGACTGTCATCTGCAGTAAATGAGCTGAATCCTGTAAATTGACCGGCACTGTACAGGATACATAGTTAACATTCAATAAATGTTAGCTGTCATTAAAAAAGCAGAATAGGATGATAGAAATAAGACCCAAAACTTCAAGGGTCTTAAGGGGGAAATAATTCATTCTCCCAAATATCCGTTCATTTGTATGATGTCAGTAGACACCCACCTCTCGTGCTACCTTCAGATCTAATCCCAATCATTTTTGCCACAGTGGGAAAAACTGTCCCCATCGCCTTTTCTTCTCCCTTTCTCCTCGTGTTCTCCAGCTCTTTCCCTGTGGCCAGGCTGAGTGCCTGCCCACATGGCCATCGTTAGCCTGTCCTTTCTCATCCTGGTGCTCATCACATGAAGCCTGGGTCCCTGGTGACCTTTCCCCATGGTCCCCAGTCTACGAAGATAAGAATGAGACACTGAAGAAGACAAAGAGTGCCCACTGCCCTCAGCATTCTGAGGTAAGAAGCCCTGATGCCTGGGGCAGCAGAGATACTGAGAACTTCCACACGGCCCTTTGGCTCGTTTCCCATAGGAAGCTACGACCTGCCCCTCCCGATAAGTTCTTTATGCTTTAAACAAAAGAGATTATTGGAAGGAAGGACATGAGTGTCTCAAAGTGGTATTTTGGTACAAAAGGATGTCTTAAAATAGCATCCTTACGCTTCCCATTGGGGCAGGAAGGACCTGAGGAGAGAGAACATTAAGTCTGGAAAAACCAAAATGATTGCCGGGCATTATCGTCCCCTGATGGGTAAGAGGGCTCTCTTTGAGAAGTGGCCGGGCACTCTGGCTGCTGGGCTGCTGGGAGAGGAGGGGACCCCATGATTAAGTAGAGGGGGGGACGTGTCCTCACAGAGGACAGCGCCAGCTGGACCCAGCAGGCTGAAGCTCATTTAGGCAGTAGGAAGAGAGGAAGGGGGATGGGTTTGTACTGTTACTCTCACACCTGACCCGAGACCCTACAAACAATGACAGGGAGGCCGTAAGTGACCACTGATGGCTTCTCTCTCACACACCAGCCTCTGCTCCTGCGTGCCCTCTCCCTGGTTTCACATGCATACATTGAGTCCCCCCCCATTTCCTGCCCACCAAAGGACCAGTGACTTGTAGGTTTTAATAGCTGATCTAGAGATAAGGCAGATTCCCTGGGGGAAGAGGGGTATTACAGAGCACATCCCATTGTGAGCAACTTAAAAATCCAAGTAGACATGTCTGTTCACCAGATTCCATCTCTGAGAAATTCTTTCTCTCTTATTATACATCAGGGAATCAGCAAACTTTTTTGTTAAACAACCATGTATAATAAACATTTTAGGCTTTGAAAGCCAAGAGGCAAAATCAGAGGTATCATATAGGCACTTATCTAGCCATTTAAAATGTAACCATTAACATAAACGTAAGCATTAATAGCTCAGGGGCCATAAAAAATAGAGCTGGATTTGGCCTCTGGGCTGTAGGTTGCTGACCTCTGTCCCACGTCATCTCAAATTTCCAGCTCACGATTGATAAACCTGACGCCCTTCACATTCTCGGCTCTGCCCCAGCTTGTGTCCAAGCCAAACTCAATCCCCCCTGAAACAAGCAGTGCCCACGCAGTTAATGGGCTCCGAACAGTTAACAAGAACACCCTTGTTTGAAAATGATCAGGGTCATGGATACTTTCTTTTCTTTCCCCCCCTGTCATATGAGAAAAGATTGGAGACATTGGTGAAAAGGGACCAGCATCTCAGGGTTTCTGCCCATGAGTCAGTGAAATTAGGTCATGTTTCAAAGTGAGGGTAATGCCTCTTGGCCCACTCTAAGAGGAACGGACCCAGTGATTTGTGGAGGGGAATGAGACCCACTGTTGCTATATCCATGTTTATGTCCAGCTCAAACACAAGGTACATACATCCGTGGGCCAAGATAAGACCCCTTAATGCTGGACTTATTTTTCTTCAGAAACCTTCCAAGACAAATCACCCAGCTACCAAACTGCAGAGAAGTCTGGCCGTCTGCTGATGTAGCAGTCAGCCACAACTCAATCATGTATACATTGATTTGTTCACCAAACATTCATTAGACACCTACTGTCTTCAGAGATTAAAAATAAACAAGTGCAACCAGTGAATTCTTGTGGAGCTCAAGTCTAGGTGGGGAAAGAGTTGCTGAAAAGGACAAATAAGAGGAATTCATTTAGACCAGAAAGATCTCATGAATGCAGAAAGATCTGCCCAGATGAACATGCGAGGGGGTGGGAGTCCATGGGAGGACACCTCCCCAAACCCAGAAGGAAAGGAAGGGCTTCCAAAAAAATGGATAGTTCATCCAGGTGGTCCAAAAGACCGAGATGAGGAATAGTACCCAGGACCAGGGCAAACCTATAAAAGCATAAGAGAACATAGTGTATATAAGAAGCCAAAGTATTCGGGGTAGGTAGAGGGAGTGTGTGCAGTGTATGTGTGTGCATTGGGAGGGGCCACTACCGTAACAGAACAGCAAAAGATTAGGGTGAAAGAAAAAAAAGAAAGCAGGGAAGAGAAAGGAAACTGAAGGGCCTCTCTGCTTTACTTAGCATTTGTCCTTTATGCTCAGAGCAATGAGATACCACTGACAGACTTAACCAGAAGAGCACCGTGTTTGTGCTAGTGGAGATGAAAAGTGCACAAGTCTTACTGCCCCATGATGGCCCAAGCAAATGGCCCATCAGAATGAAGGTCACATTTCTGAGCATGCACGTTAAGGCTCTCTGCAACTTGACATTTCCAGACTCTCTCCTTTGTATTCCTCGCCTCCCCTCTGCCATGCATCTCCAGTGGTAGCCATTCTAGAACATGTACTCCCTCCCTCAACATGTCAGTCACTTTGTGTTAGTTACCTACTGCTGTGTAACAAACAGTTAACAGCTTGAAAAGCAGACATTTACTGTCTCAATTGGTTTCCAACGTCAGGAATCCACGAGTGGCCTTGCTCAGTGGGTGTGGCTCAGAGTCCTTCATGAAATGGCAGTTAAGCTGTGAGCTGGGGCTTCTGTCATCTGAAGGCTTGACTGGGGCTGGAGGAGGCCACGTGCTCCACAGCAAGTGACTCCTCAGCTCCGTACTGGCTACAGGCAGGAAGCCTCAGTCCTCACCCTGTAGACTGCTCCATAGGGCTGCTTTTGTGTTCTTGTGACTTCCCCTAAAACAAGCAGTTCAAGAGAGAAAACAAAGAGGAGGCCATAATTGCCTTCTCTGACCTAATCTTGTGCATCCCAGTCACATCTACCATATTCTGCTGGTTAGAAGCAAGTCGCTAAGTTCTCCTCATACTCAAGAAGATAGGAATTACGCATCAACTCTTTAAAGAAAGAGTATCAAAGACTTGGTGGGCATATTTCAAGTCCACACATAATTTAATGTTGATATCCCTTTCCCAAAGCTAGTAGTTTTCACCTGGGGATAATTTCCGCCCCTCTCCCCCTGGGGGACATTCATCAACGTCTGGAGACATTTTTGGCTATTGCACATGGAAAGGAGTGGTCTGCTGGCATGTGATGCTGGAGGCCAAGGATGCTATCGCACATCCTGCAACGCCCAGGGCAGCCCCTCACAGCAAAGACTTACTCAGCCCGAAGTATCAGTAGTGCCAAGGCTGAGAAAGCCCAGCCCAAGCTGTTAGTTAGCTCTGTGATGTTGGGCAAATTAAATATTCTCTGTAAGCCTCAGTTTCCTCAGCAATAAGGTATCGAGACAATATTATCCATCTGGTAGAAACATGAGGGAAGGCATATAAAATGCTTATTTAGTCAGTCAGAGAAGTGCCTTCTCCCTGCCAGGCCCTGGGCTAGATACAGGGAACTTGGACTTGCCAGGCGTGGGCCTGACTTTGCAGCTTTAATCATCACATCGGTGTTTTAGTGTAATTTATCACGCGCAGGTCATTGTCCTATTTATCTGTGAAAATCTTGGCGAGAGCGGAGCGGCTCTCTTTCCCTGTCCAGCCCACCTCAGTGCCTAGCTTCATGTTCCGCACTGACAGGATCCTCCATCAATGTTTGCGGAATTGAATTCCACCTGCTTGCTCCTTGAAATGACTACTTTTTATATGATTTTTAAGATGCCAGAGATTGTAAAAATGTGCAATCGTTTTAATAACAGCTTTCAATTTTGTCAGAAGGGTTTTGGGGGAAAAGCACTCTATTAATTGTATTCTTCAATTGTGAGGCACACCCTGACTTAAGAAATATTAAAATTTGAAAAACAAATGTGCGTCAGAAAATTAGGGAAATATAGTAACGTCCTTTGTTTGTGTCCCAGTCTACTAATTTTGAGTCAGAGCTGCCTCTGTTAGTCTTCCTGTGGATATGGTGCTAGCCCGGCATATTAGTTTTCTCTTGCTGCTGTAACAGAGTGCCTCCAGTCATGTGACTTAAACAACGCATATTTATTATCGTGCAGTTCTGCAGGTGAGAAGCCCGAGGCAGATCTCACTAGGCCAAAATCAAGGTGTCTACAGGGGCTGCTTTTCTTCAGGAGACTTCGGGAGAGGAGTCTGTTTCCTAGCCCTTCTCCAGCTTCTAGAGGCTGCTCACTTTCCGTGGCTCACAGCCCCCATTCTGCATCTTGAAAGCCAGCAATGGGAGATTAAATTCTTCCTGTCTTCCATAATCACTTCTCCCTCTTCTACTTTTAAGGACCCTTGTGATTACATTGGGCCCATCTGGAGAGTCTGGGCTAATCTCACTGCCTTAAAGTCAGCTGACTAACAACTGAGTTCTATCTGCAACCCTGATTCCCCTTGGTCACTTCGCCTAATATATTCACAGATCCCAGAGATTAAAACCTAGATGTCTTTGGGAAGCGTGATTATTCTGCCTATTGCGGTCAGTGATACCAAGATAATTGCAAAATCCCTTTCTTTACATCTGAAGTTAATCCAAACCACATCTCATGACACAGGGAAGGTTGAACATTATGTATAATGTGCATATGTGTATGTATCATTATACATTATCTAGAGGGATGGATGAATTCCAGCCACTGCTTTCATACGCTGGACTCCAGAGAAGTACTGCATATCTGTGCTCCTTGCCACTGAGTGAGTGAGAGTCAATCCCTTTCTACATAAGCAAACGGAACCTATAAACCTCAATTTGGCTACTCCACTGTTCCGACATAACTTTGCTCAGTGTCGTGAAACGTGACTCTTCAAAAATCTATTATGTGACAAGCCGGGTGGTTTATGACACAAATATTGTATTTTGCACACTTCATTTGCAGTTAAATTATTGAACATCTGACAGCACAGGCCACATTCCGTTTCTTAGCGCAAATCCATTAGAAGGTATTTTGTTGTTGTTGTTGTTGCTGCTGTTAAATTAGGGCTTTAACATTTCCAGACGTGAAGAGTGAATTTATTTTACAATGATTAGAAATCATTTTGTAATTAGATTTGAATGAATAGGGAGTTATTGGAAAAGCTCAGCTTAGTGCTCAGCTTCTTAAGGGACAATCCGAGTGCCGGCGTTTTGATGGTTGTCTGCTGCTGTCGTCACTTGGCAATTACATAAAAGAGGAGATTAAGGCCAAAGGGGAAATGACCGAAGAGAGTTGAGATCTGGGAGGCAAATCTCCAGGAAGATATTAATTTGGAATCACTTCTTGAGATAGGTCAGTCCTTGGATTTTAAGAGTCCTGAACTGCCCTGTGTTCTCAGTGATTAGGCCATTTGAATTGGCTACAACCGGAGTCATGACGTCAAAGCATTAGGGCTAGGCAGTTAAAGCAAACAAAGTAATGACGTCAGAGCATTGTGGTTATTAGGGAGGGGTGGGGACTGTGGAAAATCGGAAAACAGATACCTTCTCTAAGTGGGTAACTGCAACTCAGCTCCCACTGATTTTTTAAGAAGAGTATGGGAAAGCGGTCTTGCCAAAATTTCCAGCTTTTCACAAGAAACCGGAATTCTTTTTTCCCAAGTTTTTATTTCAACGTATTTATTTTATTTAAATTTATTAAATTAGTTAACTCAGTGCAGTATTAGTTTTAGGTATAGAATTTAGTGATTTCTCACTTACGTATAACACCCAGGGCTCATCACAAGGACCCTACTTAATCTCTATCGCCTATTTCACCCCTGCCCCACCCACCTCCCCTCTGGTAACCAGCAGCTTATTCTCTGTAGTTAAGAGTCTGTTTCTTGGTTTGTTTCTCTTTTTTTCCCCACTGTGCTAATTTGTTTTGTTTCTTAAATTCCACATATGAGTGAAATCAAATGGTGTTTGTCTTTGATTGACTTATTTCACTTAGCGTAATACACTCTAGCTCCATCCACATTGTTACAAATGTCAGGATTCCATTCTTTCTTATGACTAAGTAATATCCTATTGCTTATATGTACTACATCTTCTTTATCCATTCATCTGGTGATGGGCATTTGGGCTCTTTTCATAATTTGGCTATTGTTAATACTGCTATAAACATTAGGGTGCATGTATCTCTTCGAATCAGTATTTTTGTATCCATTGGGTAAAAACCAAGTAGTTTAATTGCTGGATCATAGGGTAGTTCTATTTTTAACTTTCTGACAAATCCACCCATACTATTTTTCCATGGTGGCTGCACAAGGTTGCATCCCCACCAACAGTGTAAAAGTGTTCCCCTTTCTCTGCATCCTTGTTGACATCTGTTGTTTCCTGTGTTGTTAATTTTAGCCACTCTGACTGGTATGAGGTGTTTTATTCTGCATTTCCCTGATGAGGAGTGATGTTGAGCATCTTTTCATGTGTCTGTTGGCCATCTGTATGTCTTCATTGGAAAAATGTCTATTCATGTCTTCTGCCCACTTATCAATGGAATTGTTTCTTTTTTTGGGTGTTGAGTTTGATAAGTTCTATATAGATTTTAGATGCTAAGTCCTTATCATATATGTCATTTGCAAATATCTTCTCCCATTCTACAGGTTGCCTTTTAGTTTTGTTATTTCCTTCACTGTGCAGAAGCTTTTTATTTTGATGAAGTCCCCAATAACTTAATTTTGCTTTTGAAGAAACCAGAAGTAGTGATTTTTATACAAGATATTTAGATTTCAAGATCTGGACTATTAATACAAAAATAATTTTTTAACTATTCAAATCAAACAAAACACATGTATAGAGCTAGTATAGCCCAGGGGACATTTGATTTAGATTTCTAGGTTCCAGCGTACCAATAAGCTATATGCAGTAGCTCATCCAAAACTGCAAACTTTGAAGTGTGCCCTGTAGTGCAGTGAGGTGTATATGGTTCACAGAATAGACTCTCTTAAACAGCCTATGAACAGAATTGCCTGTCTCAACCTTAGTTTGTGCATCTTTTAACCATTAACGACCTTGGGAAATGTATTTAACATATGTTGCCATTTTGGTTTCTTCTTCAAATAAAATGCAGCTAATGTCTCTCTCATAAAGTTATTGTGAAGGTTTAGAATTAATTCCTATTTAATTCCAGTAGTGACTGAATGTTGGAAGTGCTTGTGTTGTTTTATTGTTGTTGGTAATAAGGAAATGAAAAACTTGTGTTCAGAGTTTAGGTGACCTTGCTCAAGGTCACATAGCGTGACTCTACATTGCCTCCTATGTGTTGCTCCTGGAGAAGGTGTCAATGACCATCATAGTTGGTTTAAAAGTGGGAAAAATATGTGCACCTGACTGGCTCAATTGGAAGAACATGTGACTCTTGATCTCCAGGGCTTGAGTTTGAGCTCCATGTTGGGTATAGAGATTACTTACAGAAAAACAACTTTAAGAAAATGAGGGGCTCCTGGGTGGCTCAGTCACTGAAGCATCCTACTCTTGATTTCAGCTCAGGTCATGATCTCATGATAGAGAGGGTCAGAGGTCACCTAAACTCTGAACATGTGAGCCAGCCTGGGATTCAGCACAGAGCCTGCTTGGAATTCTCTCTCTCCTCTCTCTTCCCTTCCCATGCATGTGTGGAATTCTCTCTCTCTCAAAATAAATAACTATTTTTAAAAAATGAACTTATAAAAAAAAGTAGGAAAACTATAATCCCATGATTTGGGTGCTAAGATGCCCAAAGCCTGTTTCATTAACGCTTGATAAATAAACCACAGAATACAAATAAATGCCTTTCCCCCTCATTACTGAGGTTTGGAACAAGATTAGAAACAAAACCGTATCACTTGTAATCCTTCAGTAACTCCCTATAATCCTAGGGGTAAATTGTGATTATTTAGTATGGTTTTGAGGAGCCTCCAATGATCTGGTCTCTCTCTACCCTGGAACTCCCTGACTGACATTTTATTCCATCTGTACTATATTCTCTGTGTCCAGGATGCTGCATATCTCCTTTTGCCTCTAGGAATTATACTTTTATTACCTTTGCCTGAAACACTATTAGAAGCATAGAACTGAGTTAATCATATTCCGTAGCTCATGAAATATCATCATACTTGGTCAAGGATGGCCCTTGTTTTATTTTATTATTAATTTCTTTCTTTCCCTATACACCTTGTTCCCAGTATCATTTCCTTCTCTCACGTGTTTGATATATGCTTGTAAATGTTGTAAAGTATGCAGCTATTTTGATCGTGAGTGTATTTTTAATTAACATAAACCGCATTATGTTATAAACCTCATCCTGAGGCTTTCCTCGCTCAACACTCTTTTAAGGTCTATCTGTATTTCTTTCTGTGTATTTATTTAATTTGTGACTTCCTCACGCTGTATGATTTTCTTTAATGTGCATTTATCACATTTTAGTTATTTAGTTATTTACTTATGTCCTAAGGATGGACACCTGGGTGTCTTCTCGACATTACAAACAAACTGCAAGGTACAGACTCATCCCTTTATGAATGGATGTGGGAAGTCCCCTGGGAGATGTACCTGGGTGAGACGGATTGATGGGTAGTAGGGCAGACACAACTCCAAGTTCACCAAGCCTCACCAGCTAGCTTTTCCAAACCGTTTTGCCAGTTCACAACACCACCAGGAAGGAAGGAGTGTTCCTGGCTCATGCTTCCCCGCAGCGGCCACTGTCTAAGGCGCCATTCTGATGGGGAGGTAGCATCTCGTCGTTCTAATTTGCATGTCTCTAGTTATTGAAGAGTCCGGGCGTCTCCTCCTTTATCATAGAGTTACCCAGGTTTCTCCACATCTGAGTCATCTGTTCGTGGGTTCTTGTTTTGTTTGAACTTTCCCTTGGGTTTCCTATCTTTACTTCATAATTTACAGGAGCTCTTTGTATATTCTAAATATCTAAACCTTTTTTGGTTCTGGATGTTGTAAATGGCTTTTAGGGCCTCCCTCTTCCTGGGCTAGCTGACTCCAGTTCACTCTTCAGGATCGCCCTAGACATCCTTTTCTCCACAAGGCATTGCATGAGCTCCCTGGATTCTGCTACCCGTCTCATGCACACTCCCACAGCCCCTGCTTGCCCTGTCACACTGCTCGTCAGTCTGCCACAGGCACCTGTTGCAGTCCCAGAGTCCCCACCATGATTTGGAGCTCCCTGAGGCTACAGATCACTTCTTGTCCATTGTGACATCTTCAGCTCCTCTTTCAGGGGTTAGACTGAAGGGCCAGGACAAACACTAGTTGAATCAGTGAGAAGTAAATTCATCTATTAAATACTTCCTGTGCATCAGATTTGATATATGAGAATTCTAGGCAGTGCTCCAGGGACCCTGCAATGGAGGATTTGTTATCCCCATTTTGCAGATGAAGAAACAGGGGTGGCCTACAGGGAGGGATGTGTTGTAGGGGAGGTGGGTACCTATGAGCATTAGCTGTTTTCATCACTGATTGTATATATACAACCCCCTTGCTCAAGCTGCCAAATTAGGGTTTTAGAAGATCTTGCCCAAAGCATAGTCATTTACTTGCCCTCAAATATTTCTTTTTTGCTTAATCCGGCCACAAAAACCTCTGTGGTCTGCCCCTCTCTCCAGCGTCAGTTCTTTCGCCGTCACTGTTTCCTCTTCCTCCCTAAGTCCCAGGAACCCCCCATCCCAGTCCAGTTCCTCAGATGCTGTTCCTTCTCTTCAGAGTGGCGCTTCTCAACCCCCAATGCAAATACAAATCAACTGGGGATCTTGTTAAAAAGTTCAGAGGCTTGTTTGCTACATCCCAGGCGGGGCTTGACACTTTGCATTTCCGGCAAGCTCCCCAGGTGAGGTGGATGCTCTAAGACCACACTTTGAACGGCTAGAATTTCGGACTCTCTTAACTTGACACTCTCCTATCGCCCAAATGTTCATGCTTTGGAGCTCAGCTTAAATTCCACTGCCTCAGGGAATCTCTCCCTAATCAGACTAGACCAAAAAATAGATCCTCACTGCCCTCTGCTCTTGTTTTTTGAAGCTCTTACCACCATCGTGTTAATGAGCCACCAGATGAATCGTTAAATGTCTGAGCGCCATGAAAGAGGGAACGTCAGCCGTCTTTGTGTCTGAGCATGACTTGCCAATAATAGGATCTCGACAAATGTGCGTGGATTATAAGGACTGAATGGAGATGAATGCCCTAACATTTGATTCAGAGACCCCATGATGGCGGGTTTTTCACCTCCTTTGGGCTACAGATCCCTCTGAGAATTTGGGGAACTCTATCCCCCGCAAAAGAACTTCTCCCAGAAAATTGGAGCTACCAATAAGATTTTCCCTGGCCACTGCACTCCACTTCAGCAGATCTGAGTGCGGCCCTGTATAAACAGTCATAGCACACCTCTTCTGATGAGTTCCAGGTACCCCTTAGGTCTTCCTTCCGTCTCTTTGATGTCACTCTGTCTAACGTGGAGGAGCCCTGTGGGGACTCCTACCGTCCTCACAGCGTCTTTCCTTTTTTGCTTAAGTTCATTTATTTATTTTGAGATAGAGCAGGGGAGGGGCTGAAAGGGAGGGAGAGATAATCCCAAGGAGACTCTGCATTGTCAGTGTGGAGCCCAGTTGGGGCTCGAATGAACCGAACGGTGAGATCATGACCTGAGCCAAAATCCAGTCGGATGCTTAAACTGACGGAGCCACCCAGGCGCCCCTGCAGCATCTCCACCTGTAAATTCACTGCACAGGCGGTGGGGAAGAACGGGGAAATGTTTCCCCGGGCAAGACGGTGGTGTGTGTGCTCCTGGGGGAAGAACTAAATCTTGCCAGATCAACCCATAATTTAGCCCAAATTAACTAAGACTTGACGTGAGCTAGAAATTGCTTTACCTGGAAATGGGCTGGATTTTTATTTGGACTTTGGCAAATGAACCTGATTCTAGAACATCTTAGAGACCTGCTTCTCTCATCATTTCTGTGCCTCTGTGTCTCCTGGAGACAAATGCCATGTGCAGGGGACTAGTGCGGATTTCAGCTGATGAAGGCACCTGCTTTCACATGCAGCTCATCAGAGTCTTAGTTAACTTCCTTGCACCTCAGCCTCCACATCTGTAAAATGGGTCCCATCACAGTATCCTCTGAAGTCCTGGAACATATTTTCAGTGCTGAAACAATATCTACCATTGATATTGCTCTTGCTTTTAAACATAAGCTTCCTTACTGTGTCCCACTGTCTCTCCTTTAATAGAGCCAGCTTACAGGGGCTTGTTTTGCCCTTTAAGGCTGATGATCTAATCTTTTTGCTCAATTCTCTCCTCCCAGACTTCTGGGGATATAGTACATTATAATCTGGTATTGGCACTGCTATTTATTTGCAGCCAGGGACATTTTATTCTTCTCCAACTTGTACAAACCTGGGCTTGGCTTCCATCCACAGCCAGACCTAAAAATTATAATGCATTACCAGGTAGGTATTCATTTCCTGGTATTATTCTAAAACACTTCTGGGGCTCAAGAGATTCTGAGCAGTGAATTTGAGGAAGACACCCTGTAGGTTGCAGTAAAAGCCTGTGCAGGTGCTATTTAAGGTGGGTTTTTTTTAAGTCTTTAATATTCGTTCAGAGGTTCAATTATTTACCATGCTAGCTTCAGGTAGAGAACAATTTGAATATCACTGTTGGTGAGAAACAGGTGGAGGAGAAGGTGGCAGTTTGCAAATCACACAAGTCCATCTTGGCTTTGGTGCATACCACCAAGATGCAGAAATGTAGGCTTTCTACACTCTATTCCATGTTATAGTCTATTGATCTTTAAAAGCACACAGGTATTGCATTGCTGTCGTAGGAGTGGTGTTTGGAATACACAACTATGTTAGACAAGTGATCTAAGCTTAGGCTGGGGCAGGGAGACCCCCTGGGCAACTAAGGGCGGGCTCGACCCCAGGGAACGGCCTAGGATGGTCAGGGTAACAAGGGGACATTCTTTACCAACTGGAACAAAAACATGTTAGTATTTTAACAACTGCTGTGGCCCCAAGCTTGCCGAACTGCTGAATATCAGCCATTTTAAAAGGCATAAGATTTATACGATCTGAAGAGAAACCAGAGTATTGAATATCGGCCATTTTGGTGGTAACATTTCAAGGGTAAGAATATAATGATGAAATGATCCACCCCTGCCCCCCTCACAGCCCACCTCTCCTTCGTCTCTTACCTGCCCCCCTCCCCTGCAGGTTATTTTCTCATCCAACACTAGCAACATCTGCGTCTTTGGGCAGTGTTTTGTTTTGTTTTGACCTGATTTGTTTTGTTTTAATTGTGTTCCCCAAAGTGGGACCCCACATTATGAATTGTGATAGCCAACAGTTGTCCAAGGCTGTTCGTGCCCGGGCAGGGTTCAAAGCAGTTTACACCATGTACTCTTCTAATGTCCCCACTGGTCTTCTCAGCTGACAGATGAGGAGACTGAGACACAGTGAAGGTAGTTACCTTGCAAGCCCATAAATGCTGAATCAAACCCAAGTGGCCTGGCTCCAGCCCCCCACTTTCACTATCACAAGCTAAGCTAAATAAATCTCCTACCTGTACTTTCTGTGACAGATCTGACTCATCCCTTTAAATGACTACATCATATTATCTAGCAGGGTTTACAGTATTTCATTAACCTTCTCCCTCCTGTAGGCATTCCAGGTGTTCCTCGTTCCCCCTCCCTCTCTCTCCCTGTCCTGCTCTGTCTCTCCCTCTCTCTCATCTGCCCGATCTCCTTTTTGCATTTTTCTTTTCTTTTCCTTGTAGAGGGACACTCCAAATAATGGTGTCATGTGTCTATGTGTCCCTGTACTGATAAGTTTCTTTACAGCTTTTGTTTCTGGAATATGCAGAGAAAGGGAATTGCTGGTCCTAATGATAAGGATATTTTGAATTTTAGTAAATATAGCTAGAATCACATTGTAAGAAAGTGTGTGCGGTTCCAACCAGCTGCACATACCTTTCCCATCTCTCCAGACCCTTGCGAGCACCAGAGGCTAGCTGTCTTCCTAATGTTTCGCCGGAGATGGAGGAAGAATGGTGTCACATGGTTGTATTAATTAACATTTTCCTTATTATCAGTGAGGTGGAGCAGTGTTCATAGTTTAATGGCCTCCTCACAAATTACCTGTTCCTATTCCTGTATTTTGCCCGATTTCAAACTCAGGTATCTTCATTATCAGTTCACTGTTAGGAATATTAACCCTTTGTCAATCATGTGTTTTGCAAAGGTTCAATCCCAGTTATCATTGCCTTTTGCTTATATGTGGCCTTTGGTTGAACAGGTTTAAAAGACAATGTTTTTAATAATCAGCTGGTCAGTTGTTGATTTTATAGCTTCTGGACTTCCTGTCTAGCTTAGGAAAGTGTCCTCCATTCTGAGTTTATACATATAGTATCTCTCCTTCATATTTCTTTTATACATGTGCATAGTCAATCTGTTCAGAATTGACTTCTATATCTGATTTGATGTGTGAATCTGTATTTTCCTCCAGATGGAGAGCCAAATATACAGTTCTGTTGATTAAATTAAACACAGCCTTGCCCGTGGCTCGAGATGCCACAGCAGGGAGTAAGGACAGAATGACAGAGTGGGTGGAACCTCGGAAAGACAGAACCCAACCACGACTCCTAATCCCCCCTCCTCTGATTGGCCACATGCGTGGCAAGACCCGGCCCGGGGTCTCTTTGGAAAAGTGCCTTCTCCAACCGTCTGCTCTCCAAAGAAAGTAGGCAGTGTCTAGGAACTAATGGAAAGGAGGCCACTAAATCTAGGCAAAGGGATGGCCCACCTCCACATCCCCTGCAGGTCCACAGGATTTGGTCTGGTTCAGGAAGGCTCAAGCCCAGGTGCTGCTAAGGAGAGCATCGTAAAATCAAATCATATTCTGGACTCCACAGCAACCCGGTGGGAAAGGCACCAGTACCCTGAAACAGTTTGCATTATGCAGTCAGTTCCTGGCTGCTGTTTGAAATATGCATTGACAACTACGACCTTGTGCACAGGTGAGCGGCAGTGTCTTGAGCTTTTACCTGGGAGTCAGTATAAGCAAGAACATGGGGCAGGTTTCAGCATGCAGATATCTATAAAAGTTTGGCCAAAGGCATGAGGCACCTGACATTTGCCAACCTAACTAGAAAGCTGCAAAATTGATTTAGCCCCTTTTTCTTTTCTATTTTGTTATTTTTCTTGTCTCCTCTGCTTCCCTTCCTTGCTCTCTTCCTCCCTCCTTCTTTTTCCATCGCTCATCTTTTTTTGGAAGATGAGATCCAGGTGATCCCCAGAGAACTCATCTCCAAGGCGGAGAACCTCAGCAGCAACTCTCTGTGTTTGATCAACACTTGAAGTGTCTGCAAATACTCTTGCTTCTTATTCAAATTTGTATCGATCTCCCAAATGGCAAACAGGCAACCAAAATAAATTATCTAAATAGAGTTAATCAGAAAGGAGCCAGTGCAGAAGAGGAATCTGGTGCTGGTACCACAGATTTTGCTGATGTGGGAAAGCTGCTGGAATGAAATATGTATGCTTTGGACAGAAGAAAATAAACAAAAGTCAGTCCCTGAGAAGTCAGAATTACTAAGAAATGAACCAGGGTTGCCTTGCGCAGAATTGCCCAGTCGACGGGGAGACCTGGAGGTCGGAGCACAGGGGTCATTAAGGGCCTCCTTCTGGGGAACCGGCTGCAGAAATCCTGTACGGTTGAGGAGAGATCTGCTTACAATAGGTATATGGTTGTTGTTGTTTTTGTTTTTCAAATCAAATAATTTCAAGTTGGACAATACATGGCACTAGAAAAAAACAACCGTGGGAAGCCCAGATGATGTTTATCTTTTCAGTTTGTGCCTCAGAGATATCATAGCTTCTGTCTGATTTTTTCCTGATTTTGACTTAAGGAATCATCTCAAGAGAGGTGGACATGCAACGCAGGCTTGGCCAGTCAGCTTTCATTCCCCTCCTCAAAGGCGTTGGTTCAGAGGTGGACCCAGTAGAGTCAACATAAATGTTTTGCCAACACTGTTTGGGTTTATTGGTTTATTTAAGTGATTTAGTTGCCAACATCTAAACGATTGGTGTATTTCATGTAAAATCATGGCTTCTCTTCAATAGATCAGATGATTGGTTAATCCTGGGCTGATATCCCCACTGGGCGGTAGTCTGCTGGTGTTCACAGAGGCTGTCCTCTTCAGATGGGTCAATGGCTTCCAGTTTGCCAAATTCCATACCATTCCCGGGCCATATTTACTTGGGCTTCTGACCTAATCAAAGATAGCAGTTCTATCTACTTTCATTGTACATCAAATGTCAAGAATGATAAGACCTCTGGGGTCCTAAGAAGGGAAGTAAGTTGACTAAGGGCACCCAGCAAGTTGATAGCATAAATGGGAAAAGAACCCAGGATATTCTTCTCTTAACTTTGCAGAGCAGACAGTACTCTACATTTCCTCCTAGGGAAGAGCTGGTTCCCTGAGGAGGCCTCCAAAGGTAAGATGCTATGATGCCATCCACTCAAAGTGCTTATGGAGGGAATTTCGGATCCAGTGGGAGTGGTGGATATTTTTAGGCAATGGGTCTGAGTGTCTTCCCCGAAAATGCTTTTCACATGTGAGTGCCAACTCCTCTTATGACCAGGGTTGAAGGCTGGACAAATAAAACTGTTCTTTCTTGACTATTAAAAAAAAAAATCTATGAGCCTAGTTGGGATTCTCTTTCTTCCTCTCTCTCTGCCCTTCCCTCACTTGTAGTCACTCTCTTGCTCTCTCTTTCTGTCTCTCTCTCAAAACAAATAAATACACTTTAAAAAAAGAGCTATGACAACATCACTCATTCTTTCTGATGTGGGTGTGATTTATAAGCTTACAGATGGAAAAAAAACTCTGTCTTCATTCATTTGTCCCTTCCACTGCTTGTGGGTGTGTTTCTCCACCCCGTGTTTACTGAGCATTCACTGAATGCCACGTTCTGTGCTAACTTGTGGAGACGCAAAGATTGATCCCTGAAGCTCTCAGCTGAGCTGCAGGCTGTGATGCACACACAAAGGAGGACTGACCTCACTGAGAGTGTATCATGTTACCTGTGTTTCCGGGACACAGAAGGGCTGATTTGGGGTAGGAGTCAAGAATTAGTAGCTGTGAGCTGCGCTTTATAAAAGCCCAGACCCACTTTGGTCGGCCCCAGCATTTAAAGAATTAAAATAAAAAGAATATGTTTACCACATTTGAAAATTGGAAGATTTCAAATAAAAATCCAGATTTCCAACTTTTCTTTAAAAGTAGTGGATCTCAGGGCACCTGGGTGGCTTACTGGGTTGAGTGTCTGACTCTTTGATTCAGCTCAGGTCATGATCAGATCAGGTTCATGAGATCAAGCCCCATGTCAGAGTCTGTGTTGACAGCGTGGAGACTGCTTGGCATTCTCTCTCTCTCTCCTTCTCATTCTTTGCCCCTCCCCCTCCCCCAATAAAATAATAAAAATAGTGGCTCTGAAAGCACTGGATTCAATTCCCCTGGTGCCAATGTTGCTGAGTGACGATGGCTGCTCTTTTTAGAGAGAGCATGCACTCCAGTTTGTCACAAGCCCCCTGCTTCCTATTAAATCATTCTTGGCCCCCGTCATAAAGTTATATAACCTGAATGTCCTCTCTAAAGATTTGCACCGGTATTCTCTGATTTAGCACCTCAACGAATGTACATTGGGTCACAGGGAAGAGGTGGGGAAAAATGTGTAGGCAGAGGCCCAGGGGTGGGGAACGTGTCATGCATCCAGGGGACTGCCTGTGGTTTCATGTGGCAGGGAGATGGCTGTGTGGGACAAGGAAGAAATGAAGCTGAAGAGGTGGGCAAGGGACAGATCGCCCGTGGAAGGCCCGGGGGATCATGCAATAGACTTTGTACTGAGTCCTCCTCAGTACAAGGCTGGAAGGGTGGCTTCCTGAGTGGGGAATCCTCGGATTCTTGGCAGGGGAGTGTTGTGATGATATTTGTGTTTTCAAAAGACCGCTGTGCAACCATGGAGTGAATATAACCAGCAAAGGTGATGAAAGAGACTGGGAGACCTTTTGGGCGGAAATCATATTGACCCAGGACAGAGATGAGGGATTCAGTAATCTTTAATATATGCCCAGCACGGACACTCGGCAAATGATTGTTCATGATAGATGAATAAGAAAGTCTCAAGGGTCTCTTGTTCCTTTTACCAACCAAGAGTCATCATGGTGGCCCTCTAGGCTTCCTGTGGCCAGAGTTTGGCACATGTTCACAGACAGGGCACAACTGAGTACTTCCCTGTCTGTAAAATGCTTTTTGGCAAAGTACATAGGAATTTAGGCTTTCTTAGTAGTAATTACACTACAATGCCCCAGGTGCCCCCAGGGTGTACTCAGAGAATTAATGGGCCTACCAGTCTCATTTACTTCTTAGGGTCCCAGGGTCTCCTTCCACAAATGAGCATTCTCAGTGCACTGAATGAGACCCTGGAGGACTAGAAGAATGATTGCTTCTCTCCAAGGTGAGCCAGAGGTGAATACCAGCCCCTGGAGGATGTCTCTGGCCCACTGACTGGGAACTACTGCAGTGACCAAGGCAGAAGGCGCTCTCAATGCAAAGAACATTATTCCAAGCAAATGAGGGAGCCCCGCAATTATTTCCTCTCAAAAGTTGGTAATGAATAGGCATGTTATTTATTCATTCATTAAATGTAGGCAAACAAGCAACCAAAGAGGAAGCCGTCTGGCCATTCTTTTAATGAATCTGGCCCATTTCTGAGTGAAATGTAGGTCATGCAGATGAAATACTGAACTCTGGAAATACATTCCCCACTCAGGAAGCCATCCTTCCAGCCTTAATTAAAGAAAATCAACAACTCCTGTTTGCAGTGGATGATGATGGAAATCAAACCAAGGAACTGAAATACAGACTTGCCAGGCAAGCAGGGTTGGGCTTGGCTAGGCTTGCAGAAGCCTGGGAACCTGATGAGTTCATTGGAAAGATTGTGCCTCGGGTGTCCAAGAAGCCCGTAGCATCAACAGCAGCCAATACACTGCAGAGAATCGATGTCATTACAGGATACCAAATCTCTTTTGATGAAGCTTTGATGATTCATTCATTCATTCTCTCAGTTTTTTAGAAAGATTATTTGTTTTGAGAGAGACAGAGCATAAGCGGGGTAAAGGAAGAGAGAGAGAGAGTGAGAGAGAGTCCCAAGCAGGCTCCACACCGTTGTACAGAGCCCAACATGGGGTTCAGTCATACAAACCGTGAGATCATGATCTGAGCCAAGATCAAGGGTCAGATGCTTAACTAACTGAGCTACCCAGGTGCCCCTCATTCCCTCAATTTTTTATTAGTCCACATGCTCAATCATTCATCTACTCAGTGAGCATTTATTGAGTACCTACTATATACTAGATATTGCACCATGAGTATGAAATGCTAAGCAAAAAATAGACATTGTTCCAGTTCTGTTACTCTTAAATTTTAGTAGAGATGATGTTTCATAAATGAGTAATAACATAAATATATAATGACAAATTGTAAAAGAACTCAGAAAACTGCAAGGTACTTTGCAAACATGTACCCAGGAGCTCTAACTGGTGTGGGGGAATCAAGAATAGATATCTCTGGGGCATTGACACTTGGGCTGGAACCCGAAGAGGTCGGGGTGTAACTGTTGAGGACAAGGAAGAGGAGGCAGAAGAATCCAGGAAGGGAGAACAGTATGTGCTCATGTACCAGTATCCAGAAATAGAAGAAAGTATCACCACCAGAGAAAATGCCCCTTGGTTATGGTATGCCAAATAATGGGACTCTTTAGATGATTGAATTAGGGGATGTTTATGGGATGAAAACTGTCGTGATAACATGAGGCTTGGTGTGAGTGTGTTGGCTTGGATGCTGAGGAGACCGTTGGAACCCTGATTTTACTCTATTCACCTCTTTAAAGGAGGCCTGAGCTTGCCTTGTTACAGTAGGAATGTGACCTCTGGACCTCCTGTCCTGTGGGTTGCCTGCACGTTGGCTGAAGCCAGTGTCCTAGTGACCTCTCAGGTCTCAGGAAAAGCTCCCATGCTCCTCTGCTCCATGAGTCTGCCAAGGACTACACCTGGGTTATGGAGACTCATCATGCAATTAAAACCTGCACCTTCTGCTTGTGCGCTCTGCAACCTTGGGCAAGTCACTTAATCTCACTATACCTTAGCTTCCTTGTGTGAAATTGGGTGTGATAATAGTGTCTACCTCAGCATGGGGTGCTGTTGTGAGGAGAGGCTATGTGGAAGGCACAGAGCAGTCATAAATACTGATGACATTATTATTATTACTTAGGAAAGTCCCTTCATACCCATTTCAGACCCAAGGGCAAGAAAGAAGCTTATGTTGAACATCAAAATAGATGGATGGGTGTGTGTGTGTGTGTGTGTGTGTGTGTGTGTGTGTGTGTTCCACATTGTTAGGTACAACTGAGAGGTACACATTCCTGAGACAGGTGTAAATGTGTGTGACTCGAATGACTGTCCTTGGCCATGTCTAATGCATGTCCTTGCGGAACTGTTAAAGTCAGGGTGGCTGGGGTCCACAAGCCTTGGAGTGTTTTAGTAGGATCCTGCTGATGGCATCTGCCTAGCAGCTTGTGACTGTGTCTGGAATAAGAACATGTGCTCCTGGAAGATGGTGCTACTCCCGACTCCCATCTCCCACTTGGTTCTGCGTTGAGTGTAGACTACTTCTCACCTCCATCTTATACCCAAGCTGTTCTTTCCGCTCTGAAAGCCCTTGTCTCCTGCTTCCTTTCTCATTCACAGCCACCAGACGACTCATCTCATTTATCTTCCAAGACCAACGTGTGTGTCTGCCCCACCAAAGTATTTCTTGGATTCAACTTCCGTTCTTTGTCCTCAAAAAGTCAGACATTTTCTTCTTTATTCCCAACTGAAATGTATATATATATCTGTCTCAGCATCTGTGATGCTATATAGTCTTATTAAATTTATACGTCTGTCTCTCAATGTAGACTCTAGGAACATCCCTCTAAGACAGAGTCCTGTTATGTCTCTTACATACCCAGGATCCAGCACAGTGCTTTGCTTGGTACTTAATAAATGTTGGTTAAATGAATCAACCACCAAAAGGACACATGAAAATCTATTTTATCATCACTTGAGTAAGAAAGAAATAATTTAAACCACTATAAATGAGTGTTTCAGAGTGGGGGCTTACTCTCCCCTCGAAGCTCATTCATGGAATGCTACTCGGCAGTTAAAATGGATGGCTCTCATACGTTCAACAGCTCGGATGGATCTCAAGAGAAGTATGCTGAGTCAAAGGAAATGTTACATAGTGTATAATTCCACATATAGTGCACTCTTGAAATGGCAAAACCATAGGGATGGAGACTCAATCAGTGGTACAGAGATGAGAATGTGGGAAAGGGCAGGAGGGAGCAGTGGAAGTGAAAGGCTTCTGATAAGGCTGTCTATATCCTGACTGGTGGCAGTCACTGGGTCTACACATGTGGGAAACACACACACGCAAATGCGTGCACATGAAACTGGTGAAATCTGACAAAGCGTGGTGGATTGTATTAATGTCAGTTTCCTACTTGTGGTATTTCCCTATAGTTATGCAAGATGTTATGATTGGAGAAAACCCAAGTGAAGGGCATAAGGGATCTCTTTGTGTCTTTCTTATACCTGCGTGTGAATCTTTCATTATCTCAAAATAAAAAGGAACACACATACACGCCGACACACACATTTACACAGTGAGATCCCACTATACTTCCACCAAAATGGCTAAAATTAATGACTGACGGCATCTAGGGTCGGCAAAGATACGGAGCAACCGGAACGCACACGCACCATTGCTGCGAGTGTTGATTGGTACAAACGCTTCGGAAAGAAAATTTGACAACTTCTGCCAAGGCTGAAAACATACACACCTTGCTATCCACCATTTCCATTCTGGCAACAGAAACACACAAGTATGAGGTGGTCTGAGGCAGCACATTTCGTGATAACTCTACTGGAAGCTATCACATGCCCATCGACAGTGTGATGGATGAATCAGTTGTGACATATATCCATTGTCTCAGTTCATTTGGGCTCCTATCACAAATTGTCATAAACAGGGTGATTTAAACAAAGAGCACTTATCTCCCAGAGTTCTGGAGGCTGAGAAGTCCAAATTCAAGGTGTCAGTAGATTTAGTGTCTGATGAAGGCCCTCTGCTCGGTTTACAGATTGCTGTCTTCTTATGTCTTCACATGGCCTTTCCTTGTGCATGCATGAGGAGAGAGAGAGAGAGAAAGCTTGCGTCTCCTTCTCTTTTTATAAGACATTAATCCCCTCATGAAGACACCACCCTCATTACCTACCATAACACTTCTCCCAAGTCCTGTTGCTAAGTACCATCACACTAGGGATTAGAGCTCCATATGGGCAGGGGGGGGGCAATGCCAGACCTTCAGAGCACGGAACGTATGACAGAATACTATATAACAATTAGAATGAACAGCTTTCAGCTGCCTGCATCAGTGTAAATGGATTTCAGCACCATGACACTGTACAAAGGAAGACGGTCACAAGAAAGACACGCTGTGTGATCCCATGATACGAAGTTCAAAGGAGGCAAGATTAGTCTGTGCTGTTGGAGTCAGTAGGGTGGTCATATGTGGGGGGTGACACCTGCAGGGTGACAGGAAGGAAAATACCGGGGTTATAGTATCGTTCTGTTTTTTGATCCAGGTCCCAGTTATCACAGTGAATTTAGGCATTTGTCTGATTGTACCCTCACGATGTGTGTTCTTTAGAGTGTGTGCATTATTATACTAGAAAAAGAAATTTTTAAAGGACAAAAAAGTTGAATCTTTCTGTTCCGTAGTCAGCATTTATTAGGTGCCTGCTCTGTTCCAGATACCCCGAGTCTTGGGAGACCCTGATGGATGTGACAGCCCTGTGCTAGGGGATGTAGTCTCTGGAGAGGCCATTTATTTTCCTGTTCTTTATTTTTCTCTTGCAAAGAGTTCTAAGTATCAGATAAGATCAGGAGAAACTTTTCTGTTGGTGGTGGTTGTGATTTTAATTAGTTATCGAACTAGAAGAACTTGCATAAGAGAGAGCACTTCACAGCAGAGCAACAGAGAGGTGCGGTCTTTATATATATATATATATATATATGGTACTTATTGAACTCTGAATCTTGAGTTCCAGCATCCCTCAGATAATTCCTTTGAAGACTTCCTCAAACTAATTTTCAATCAAAAGAAGAAAACACAGTCAAATGTAATTGCTGCAAAAGAAAAAAAAAGTCTCCTTATTAGGAAATCTGTAGCTGCCTTCAGGAATTCAAAAATAAAAACAGTCAAGTGAAGGAAGCTTTGCTTTGCTTCACAGGGGGATAATCTTAGCTGAGAAGAAATTCTACATCTGTGTTCTCAGCCCTCAGGCCTGGGTGAGCAGACCCCCAGGACAGATTACCCCCTGCCATTTAAATGAAGGACAGTTCATGGCTTCTGGGAAGTGATTTGGTGAAAACAGTGTTTCTTGTCATTCTATCCATAATAATCCTGTAATTTGCAAAACACAGGGGGCATTAAAGCATGGATAATATCACCTTGCCATGCCAAAGATGGAAAAGAGAATTAATGAGATCAATAAAGCTACTCTCACAGGAAAAATAGAAACACAGATGGGAAACGGTAGATGCGTTGGCAAGCCTGAGAGAGAGCCGGGGCCCTGCTTATGGCCCTGTCTGAAAGCCAGGGTCGTTCCGAGGAACGGGTGAGCCGGCCAGCCGCACCGCCGCACCTCCAGCAGAGTCCCACCCTGGCGCTGCTCAAGTTTCTGGCTCGGATGAGAGATCAGTCAACAGCAGGTCAGCAGGTATTGGTGGAACATCACCTTATGCTTGGCACCAGGCAGGCATCACAGTGATGCTAAGAATTTATGAAATATTGTGCATTTATCAAGGAACTTATGTTCTACTTTGAAAGAAAGTCAGATGCCCTCACTGTGTTTTATACTGACATTTACATAAACATGTATGGCAATAGACATCTGATCAGTAATCACAATAAAAAATGTGTTAAAATTTATCCAAGGCTCTCAAAGAGTTGAACACACAGGGTTGGAGGAAGAGAGCGGTCATCTTGAAAAAGGAAATAGCGTGTGACCTAATAACATGTATTAGGTCTTCAAAGCAATCCTTAGAAAGAGCAGATACAGTTCAGCCGGTGTGCAGGTGGAAAAACTGAGGCTCTGGGAAATAATACATTTGCTCTATTTCCACAGCAAGTGGTGAAGCCACATCAGATTGTAATTAACCCACAGTCGACGCTTTTTCCCTGTGGAGTATTTCCCACACGGGTAAGGCTGCTGCCAAAGAGAGGCAAGCCCATTTCAGAAGCACCTGCATGGACATTTTAATTTGTGTAGTAGTGTATTAATGTTAATATGTATAAGAAACATACACAAAACTCGGATAGCAAAGCCCTGATTTCAGGTATTATTGCTTCAGATGAGGCTAAGGTATTTAAATTAAAAACAATGCAATTTTTTATAGACCTATCAAGTAAATCATGCAGGTGGTATGTATTTAGAACAAAAGCCTGATTGGCGTTCAGAACAAAGGCACAAGTGACTTTCATTATAGTAAGAACCTGTCCCTGTCATGGGGAGACATGTGATTTATAGGGACCTGGGTAGGGTTTGGGGAATTTGGACATTGGTAGGACTCACAGTTGCTGCCTGAGGCAAGTTGCGGGGGTGGCGGGGGGTTCTGGTGAGTAGAGAGGAAATTCCAGGTGATGGGAACAGTGTGGAGTTAGAGCGGCAACACCACACCAAGAGGGTCTGAATCAACATCAAAAACATCTGTATCAAATAGCATCAATACCCAAAACAGAAGCTCAGGCTTTTCATTACCAAACAGAGAAGACAAGGAAGCATGAGTAATTTTTGAGAACTTAAAGCAAGGGGACATTAGTGTGTCATTGGATCAGGAATGTGGTCACCTGGGACAGCCTGGTGAGTGCTCACCATAATGGGCGTGTCAGCTGATCCAAAGGGCAAAGGGAGGGGACATGAGCCCCAGCAGCCACAGGCCCCTGAAGGCATCCTTAGGTGGATGCTCATTTTCTACTGGGGGGATGGTGATGGCTGCTAGTTTGTCACTGCTCCTTCAGAGGTGGCACTTTGAGACTCATGGGAATGAGGAAAGGGAAGGCAGGAAGGAGAGAGCAAAGGGAGTAAGGAGGGAGAATCAGAAAGAGAGAAGGATGGCAGGAAGAGAGGGAAGGAGGTAGTAGAGAAGGAGGGGTGGAGAGGAGAGGGGAGGAAAGGAGGGAGGGAGGAAGGCAGGAAGGGGAGAGGGAGGAGAGAGCAAGGTGTAAGAGCGTTGATCCCTGGCGGACTTGCTGTGCGTTGTCTGTATTCACTCTCAGTATTTTTTCTTCCTTCTCCGTCCCCATCACCACCTCTGAAATTAGCTTCCACCTTCTCTTCACTAATTTCCTTTTTGATATTTTAATTTATTGCATTTCACTGGGACCTCTTTCCCTTTAAGGCATTGTAATTAATGGACCAGTCTAATTTCCTTTGAGACAACATTCTGAATTGCTGTAATTCTCACTTATGTCTTTTAGGCATCCCTGTTGGCGCTGATTCATTTTCATTTGCATCCTCGAACTCTTCAATTAGAAATGCACCGTGATCCGGCAGACGGTTTTCCGTCCCTCCGCCGCAATGCCCCGTCGCGGTGCGAGCGAGCTTCGGGGCCCTGTCTGCCTTTTAACGTCTCACTTACAAACTGAAAATCCTCAGTCTCCATGCACATTGGAATTTTTATGAACTTCAGCAAAGAGGCTGGGTTGCCATTGTTTTTTTCATCTTTGAGAAGTCAGTACTGGTTTTCAGCACCTTTTTTTGCAGGTGGACTTAACATTGTTCTTGTCTTTCTTTCGTTGTTGCTGTTGTTTTAATTTTTAACCGCTGCTTACGGGACATGGCCTGGGTCCTCCCTCCCCCCGGAGTGCGGGCGCCTGGGTGGCCAGGAGTCAGTGATGAGACCCCTTCTTCCCCCGGAACATTGGCGCTGGTAGAGGGTGACGCTGTGTGCTCACATTCCCTTCCCTCAGCCCACACCCCTGGCAGCTACTGATCCATCAGGCCTCTACTTTTGACATTTTTAGATTATTCTATAAGGGGTAGCTTTGTATTTTTTATTTTAGTGTTATGCCTGTTTTCCCGGTTAGGTCTACTTATTTTCAAAATATCCTTAAACTTTCTTTTACATTATGATATTAACATATAAAGTAATATAATTATGTTAATATTATTATACTTTTATTTAATTTCACTCTCCACCATGTACCATGGCACCCTCCCTCCTTCTAAGGAATGTACAAAATAGTTGGGGGGAGCAGGACCAAAGCAGTGACAGAAAAGACTAAGAAGCCGAGAGACAACCATTAAGGTTTGTGTACAGACTTGACCCCAGGGCGGTCCCTCTGTCTCCCCAGCCCCTGTGTGCAAAGAGGAAGAAAAGCGGTTTGAGCCCAAACAGAGTAAACTCAACAGTCTCAACTACAAGCTGTGTGGCCTTGGGCCATTTGTTTGGCTTCTCTGAACCTCAGTCGCCTTACTTTTAAAGTGGGGTCAGTGTTACCGGGCCTCCCTCAGAGGCTGCGTCGTGAGGATTGAAGGAGTCAGCAGGTGTAAGGCGCTCAGAAGCCATGCCAGCACACACACCCCATGTCTCATCCTCGCCCCTGTCCCCACCTCCACCGAGGTTCGCCCCTCGGAGTCCCCGCCTCAGAGATGCGGGCCTGGAGGGTAGAGATCAGCAGGGACGGGAGGTGCCCCCTGCCTGGTGGGGGGTTGGAGGGAGAGTCCGCAGTGCCCAGCTTCTCTCCAGCACCCACACTGGCCTCTGTTCTTACGTAAAATCTGACCTCTCCTCCCCGCTGCCTCTTCTGATCCCACCTGGGGTTGCCCCGCCCCTCCAGCAGGACCCTGTGCTCCATCCCAGGGGGGACCCACACGGCCTTTCACACTCAGCCCTCCCTCGTTCCTGGCAGCACCAGGCTGACGTTGGTGTCCCGGCCCCTTTGGTGGCTGCAAAGCCAGTCAGTCTCTGGCGATAACCTAGGGTGGTTGGTTTTCTTTCAGCTCCGGCCCATCCTCTTCTGACTCGGCCATCTAGGCTCCTGGAATATCAGGCATTTCCCTTCCATCATATCTTGTAAAAACCTACTAATGGATAGTTCTTATTTGCTGCTGATGTAATTTTTTAAAAACTTTTAATTTTGAAGTCATTTTTGAACTCACAAGAAGTTGCAAGGTGGTCGAGAGAGTGCCTTCCCCCAGCTTCCTGCGGTGGTAACGCCTCACGGACCCGCTGCACACCAGCAGCACCAGGAACCGAGTCTGGTAGAATGCTATTGGTCACGCTGCAGACCTTACTAGGATTTTGTCCATTTTTACGTGCACTCAAGTGTGTGTGTGTGTGTGTGTGTGTGTGTGTATGTAGACCTGTGGAATTTCATCAAATGAACAGATTTCTGTAACCAACCCCAGTCAGGGCGCAGGATTTTCCATCCCCGCAAGGACCTCCCTCTGCTGCCCCTTTGCATTCCCGCCTCCCAGCCCTGTTCTCCTGCAGCCTCTGCTTTCGCCAGCCCCGTAACTCTGCCCCTTGGCGAATATTGTAAACGCGGTGCCCTTGTGTGTTTCTTCCAGCCTTTGCTTATAACACCTGCTTCTCCTGGTAGGGCTAATACTTCCAAAGTATCTAGAAACCTACGCTGCTATTTTATTTCACTCCTCATCATCACTACCATGTAAGACACCCTTCCCCTATTTAGGGAATGTATGAGATTGTTGAGGGGAAATAAGACCAAAAAAATGGACTAAAATACAAAGAGACAACCATTAAGATTTCTAAACAACAACGAAGTAATAGTGTTGGTGATAATAGTGGTAACAGCTTGTGTTTATCGGGCCTGTTACTATGAGCCAGGCCTTGGTGTAAGCTCTTTTTTTTTTTTTAATGTTTATTTATTTTTGAGAGAGAAAGACAGAGGCAGAGTGTGAGCAAGGGAGGGGCAGAGAGAGGGAGACAGAATGCAAAGCAGGCTCCAGGCTCCGAGCCATCAGCACAGAGCCCAACACGGGGTTTGAACTCATAAACTGTGAGATCATGACCTGAGTTGAAGTCAGACGCTCAACCGACTGAACCACCCAGGCGCCCCTAGTGTAAGCTCTTAATGATTGTGGTCTCATTTAATTTTTATAACCCACTCTAAGGGGTAGGCACTATTTCTCTCTGACTGGTGCTATTATTTTCTGGGTGAGGAAACTGAGGCCCGGGGAGATTGTGTGAATTTCCCAGAGTCAGTGCTACACAGTGTCGGAACCAGGCTGGGAACCTAGGCAGAATTCACTTGGTCTCTGAAGTATCACCACTAAGAATCCACTTCATTTCCTTTCTCCTGTAGCAGGGACCCACCCACCCAGCTATCACAAACTTTGTGAAAATCCATAAACTCCGTAAGAGTCATGGATTTTTCAGAGCTCTAGAAGCATGGTGAGACCATGTGATTCAATTCCCTAAATGTATAACTGAGGAAATTGAGGTCTGGCAGCATTTTGGACTTAAACAGGGTCACTCAGCAAATTAGAGGTCCAGCTAGGATTAGAACCTTCGGTACTGGTGCCTTTAATTTTTTTTAAACAAATAGTTCTTTTTCTGGCTTTATTGGCGAATAATTGACAAATAAAAATTGTATATATTAAAGGTGCACAATGAGGTGATTTGCTACACATATACACTGTGAAGTCGTTCCTCCAGTCATGCTAATTAACGTGCCGTGTATCAGCTCACATAGTTTTATTCTGGCTTTGGGGGGTGTGTGTGTGTGTGTGAACAGGTAGGACAGACTCTGTTAGCCGTGGCAGGTGCACAGCACAGCACTGGGATCTGCAGTCACAGCGCTGCACGCCACGCGTCCAGAGCTTACTCATCCTCATCCTTCCCAACTCCAGCTTTGTAGACTTGAACCGTGTCTCCGGGGTTCTCAGGGCCTGGGCGAAAATCAAGTTATGGGTCAGTTACCTTCTTCTGCTTTGGTCTTTGTATGAAAGTTTCCATGACTGAATCTTGTTTCCCTCGCCCAAATACGGCATTTTTGTGTGTGCAATCAGAAAAACCCTGTCATTTTGTGATCAGCCACTAACCAAAGTCAGTTCACTTGTTCAGTTCATCCCTGTTGCTTACTGTCTTCAGGGAAACAAAACTAACAGGATATTGGTAAATGTATAAAGATGTTTAGTTTAAGGAATTGCTCGTGCATGTATGCAGGTGAGAAGTCTAAAGATCTGCAGTGGTTGGCAAACTAGAGATAACACACCCACACACACACACACACACACACACACACCCCTACTGTGTTACAGCCATTGAGATGTGGGTGTTTATTTGTTAGAACAGCGCGTACCACCCTGGTTATTACATGGCACGAAGTCCCATCGTTGTACTCCAAGTGGCCTCAGGAACTAACTCCGGAACACACGTATCCTGGGCACGGGGCTGGGCAGTGGAGGGAGGGCACACATGCATAGACAGGCTTCCTGCCCTCGCAGTGCTTTCATTGCGGGGTGTGTGGCCCTGCTCTGGCCTCTCCCAGTGTCCTGTGCTTCTGTCTGTCCTAAAGCTGGCCATGCTTTGTCATCACTGCAAAATTATCTGGGGAAAGTAGGTACCACGGCTTAACTCTATTTCGGGTAGCCTGGTGCCCGAGACACAGCACGTTTGGTAAATGCTTCATGAATAAATGCACCACTTACTGTCCTCATGTTTTGCCCCCTTAATCCTGATCAGTGGGGAAGGTCCTGCCCTGTGTTTTTTTAACACCTTATGGCTTCCTAACTCTTTTCCGTGCAAGCTAGAGTTCTCCCCACAAGCAAGACCGATTCATTGAATCCAAAGGGAAATTTTATGCCTCACTCAAATGACTCCCCCCCCCATGAGAAAATAAAGTATTTGACAATTTTCTCCATTGTCCTCCTATTTTCTTTTGAATTGGGCTGCATTTTGCAGTGTTTCTCCTGCTCAGAAATGATGAATACCCTTTAAGCCAACACAGTGTTATTTGCAAATGAACTTAAAGAGGAACAAAATTGCACAGGGCCAGAGTGGGCTCCAGCAGCAGCTTGGAAAAACACATTTTTCAAGGTATCAAGCAAAAGGAATTTATCCAATTTAATTTTCAGGTAGGTCTATAAAATTAATAAGTATTCTGACTGAAAAGCATAATTAAACCAACGGTGAATGTAAATGAGGAAGGGAAGTATCGTGCTGTGACTGGAATATCGTTTTGCAACTGAATGGCCCACACCAAGAAACCAAATTATTAATGCAGTCTTGCTTCTCGAGAATATTCGGGGAAAGAGGAAAGCTCTCGCTGTTCTGCATAATCATCTTCTTGGGAACGTGTGAGCAAAGAACACAGGCTCAGCTGGAGCAAGCAGTGGTTTCCACAGCACTGGAGCCACGAGGGGGCTGCCTGCCATCTTTCACAGCCAGGGGGAGACCGAATAAAGCCAAAGCCCACCCCCCACCCCAGGGCAAAAACTGTTAGCAGCTGGTCTTGATTATGTCTGGAGGACCGGGGGAGAGGGCGGCAACATGGAAGCTCCAGAGCGTGAATCATGACTAGTCTAAGCCTTTCAGGCATCTGTTTTCCTTTGCTGGATAGCTGATTTCCGGGCTCACCTTGCAGCTAGGAGTGGCCATATGGGCCGCCCTGGCCAATGAGACATTAGCAGCTATCTGCTGAAAAACTCTGGAAAATATTTCCTCTGTAAGAAAAGAAGAAAGATGTGAAATGATCTGCACTCCATGGCCTGGCTCCCCCATCTTCACCCTGTCCTTCCTGTCCCTGAATGCAGCCATGATGCCTGGAGCTGTGGCAGCCATCTTGCAACCATGAGTCAACACACAAGAGTATGAAAAGCCAATATGTTAAAGACCAGAGTCCATACTGAAATGGATGTGCATCTTTTAAGTTTGTTGTTGTTGTTGTTGCTGTTTGGTTTTTTGTTTTTGTTTTTGAGAGAGAAAGAGAGAGAGCCTGAACAGGGAAGAGGCAGAGAGAGAGAGAATCCCAAGCAGCCTCTTGCATCAGTGCAGAGCCCAACACGGGGCTTGATCTCACGAATCATGAGATCATGACCTTAACTGAAATCAGGAGTCAGACGCCTAACCAACTGAGCCATCTGGATGCCCTGGATGTGGATCTTTAATGATATAAATGAGTTGCTGAACCAGCGTTGTGTCTGGCTCCCATCTTCTTACTAGTGAGACAAGAAATGTTAATTAGAATTCAATTACTTACATTTGGCTAAACATAATCCTACCTAACAGCCACCCCAAATTCAGCCCCTCTGTCGTGTCTCTGGACGCCACCTCCTCCTTGCCAACCCCTCCGCTGCCGCCCAGTTCAGGCCTGCTGGTCTTTCATCTGAACTTTTGCCATGGCCTTGAAACAATGTCCCCGCCTCTGCGCCCACCCAGACCATCTCCCACACAGCTGCCTGGGTGATATAATGCCCCCCCCCAATTTGTGCATCTGACAAACCACTGCTCATTCTTTAGGATTGTTTAGGGTCACAATGAATCAGCACCTCCTCTGAGAATCCATCCCAGTTTTCCAGACAAAACCTACTGTTGCCTTCTCTGCTCACATATATATAATTCTATTTCCATATGTATGTCAGAGTTCCTGCCTGTCTCCATCCTTCCTCAAACACTCTGTGTGCCAGAAAGCATCGGGTCTTACCCTTCCAATTACGGCTGCATGTATTTCAGGACAGATCTGTCTGTCCGGCCATCAAGAACTCAGACACAACATCCCTCATACTCTTCTGTATCCCCAGCACCTGGTCGAGGGCCTGGAGCCTCCTAAGAACTCCGTAAACATTCATGGAGTAAGTTCAGCCTCCTAGGCACAGGAGGGAAAGTGGTGAACAAGACAGGATGCTCTCTACCTTTTCGGTCTGCAAACTCCAGTGGGAGAGGCTTCAGGAAAACAATCGCAGTCACGGATGAGCTTGGGAAGTGTGTGGCTGCTGCCCATTTTGAAGGGGGAATTCAGAGGTGCCGTGAGGGGTGTGACGTGAGGGCCTCATCTAGACAGTAGGCGAGGGCTCAGACCAGGGCACTTTGAGGAAGCTGAAACCTCCACGGCCACAAAATGGAAGAAATTGAGTTTTTCCAAAGAGCTGGATGAGTCACTGCGGTCATAGCCCAGGGAGGAAGGGGACGGGAGGTGGGCGATGACGTCAGCAAGGGCAGGACCACATAAGGTGCAGAAGACCCATGCAAAGGCTTTGTTATTATTGTTGTCTTTAATATAAAAATGTTTCTTATTTCCATGTTCAAACTGTTCACTTGTGCCACGCAGTATGTACATTTTAAACAAATGTAGTCAAGTGTTCCCAATATACAGGAACCACTGACTATCAAATTTATCAAATCAGTAATACCTTTCCAGCATCTGCTAATCGCGCCCATTCAGCCTGTCTGGTTCCTGGGGCAGAGGAGTAGGCACCTACTTTTCTCGTGAACTGAGGCTCACAAAATGTTGGTCTTTCATCACAACAACAACAACCCTACATGTTGTGGTAGGAGCACTGAACAGACAGTCTACCCTCTTAACACAATTCTGAGGGCACAACACAGGGTTGTGGGCACCACATACGGGGTTGCACAGCAGACCTCTGGAGCTCACTAATTTTGCTTAAGTGAAATTTTGAGCCCATTGATTAGCTCTGCATTTCTCCTTCCCTGCAGTCCCTGGAAACCACACATCCATTTCTACATTCAGCAAGTTGCTTATGTTAGATTCCTCAATCAAGCGACATCATGCAGCCCTTGGCCTCCTATGGCTTATTTCACTCGGCATCATGTCCTTAATGTTTGTTTCTGCAAACGGCAGAGTTTTCTTCTTCTTTTTTTTTTAAGGCTGAATGCAATGCCATTGTGTGTCTCTACCACGTGTCCTTTATCCATCCATGCGTGGACAGGCATGTAGGCTCTCCACAGGCGAAGGGTTTTTGCTGTTTGTTCAAGTGCACTTGGAAGCCACTGAAGGGTTTTGAGGAGATGGAGGCGACAGGATCTAATTTATGTTTTAAGATGGTCACTCATTGGTCAGATGAGCAGATACTTGAAGGAAACAAGAGTGGAGCTTGAGGTCAAGTTAGAGTGTGTTTCAGGAGAAGATGGCAGCTTGGGTTGAGGGGATGGAAAAGGAGCGGAGGGGAATGGGCAGATTGGGGAGAGGTTTGGGAATGGAAGTGACAGGACTTGGGACAGGTTGGATGTAGGGTTGGACAGTTTCAGACCCCGTGGGCTATCTCTGCTCTCACCCTCCTGCCTGGCTGCCTCCCAGCCTTCCCTGGGACACAGGGCCAGGGTCACATGTCTCCGAGAAGCTGCCAGAATTCTCATTCCAAGCAACTCCCCGTTTCATGGGAACAAGGTCAAAGAGAAGTCTTTTCCTTCTAGAAAAATCAATGAAACTCATAAACCAGAAGAAAAAAAAAATCTTAAGCCTACCTCCCTTTCTTTCCACATATCTGTCCCAAAAGAAAAGTGCGTGTGGTATTTCCCAGTAATTAAGCCATGGGGCTGAGAGAAAATGCAAGAGATCGTTTAATTCTCCAGTGTCTGTTTGGCCTCAGCTTCTTCTCCAGCCCCCGCAGGAGTGAGGTTTGTGCAGTCTGCCCTGAGCCTCCGGCCCCAGCCACGCATCTGCGTGGCAGTGGTTCCGTCTGACCCAGACTCCGTCAGCACTGCCTGTTCTGAGTGGTTACTGTGTACCAGGCATGTTCTCAGTGGTTGACTCATATTAACACAGCCACCTTGAGAGGCGCTGCTGATAATATCCCCATTGTAATGTGAGGAGGTTGGAATAACTCCGTGAACGTTGGATCATAATACCACCAACAAACATTCAGGCAGCATCTACATTCTACCACGTACTCCGGTCAGCCCCGAGAATGCAAACATTCTTTCCTTCTAGAAATTCACAGTCCAGCAGAAGAGCTAGATAAACACATAACTATCTGAAAATGCTGCGTTCACTGTATGAATAAAAATATATGCAAATATTGAGTTCATAAACATTTTTTTCTGAGTCAGTAGGAGAGAGGATTAAATCTAATGCATAGATAAGAACTATGTAAACCTGAAAGTGCACACAAACAAAATAAGAAATAGAATTATTAGCAATTAGAAATACTCCTTACCTGCATACCCAAAGGAGAAAGAAGTGGCTCAGGTGTGAAGGGAAGATGGCCAGCTGAAGTCCACTTTATTGCCATCGTCACTTCCTTGGCTGGTTCAGGAGGGTTTCGAAATGGCTCATATTGATTCATGCGTGAAGGGGGAATAATCCATTTAATTCCAAAGTGGTGACATGATGTTCATAATAACAGTGGCTTCTGAGACCTTTATAAGGGAGGCAAGCAGTTTTACTAGAACTATTTCATTCATTCACTCATTCAACAAATACTCATAGAGTGCAAAGTTCTAGGCCAAGTGCTGATCAGTCTACAATCTAGACAGAACCCGTGCTGCGATCACACATATATTCCAGGAGGGAAGGCAGACCTTGAACACATAAAACAATTTATGTTTTTGTAATCATTTATTGTACCTGATGGTGCTGAGTGCTTACAGAGGGAAGTCAAGCAGGAAGAGGAGGGGATGAGGAGTCTCAGGATAGGCGGTGGAATTATTATTTTATATGATGTATTCACTTACTAGGGCTGCAATAACAAAATACTACAGACTGAGTGGCTTAAACAACAGAAATGTATTTTCTCACAGCTCAGGAGGCTCAAAGTCCAAGGTCAATGTGCTGGCAGATTGGTCTCTCCAGAGGCCTCTCTCCTTGGTTTGCAGATGGCGGGCCCCCTGGCTGCCTCTTCACAGCGTTGTCACTCCGCGTGTGCAAGCTGGTGCCCTCATCTCTTCTTACAGGGTCCTTCACGTTGGCTGAGGGACCACCCTAACAGCTTCAGTTACCTTCATTGCCTCTTTAAAGACCCCACCTCCAAATACACATCTCCACAGACTAATGTATTAGGGGTGCTTCAGCATATGGACTTTCAGGGGGCACACAGTTCAGTCCCTAACAGGCGGCGAGCGGAGACTTCACAGAACCTGGCGACAGTGAGGAATCACGTGGACGTTAGGAAGCGCATTCTGGCAGAGAAGCAGCCAGGGCAAAGGCCCCGGGGTAGGTTATTGACTTGGTGAAGTTGAAGATCGGGAGACAAAAGCTGCTCAAGCTAATTGAGTGATTGCTGTCAGGGAGATAATGGAGGTGTACGAATCTCGTAGTCCATGGTCAAAATGTGAATTTTATTTTTGGCAAAATGGAAAGGATTTTGGAGGGTTTTGAGCAGAGTAGTAATAGAGATTGCATCACTCTCGGTTTTAAAAGACTACCCTGGACACCATGCTAGGAGCAGCCCTCAGGGAGGGAAGGGGGACGAAGAAGCTACTGCAATAACCTGGGTGGAGATGAGGCAGCCTGAGCCCGGGGGTTAGTCCTGGAGGTGGTCAGAGGCGAGGTGAGGCAGGGACATGTTTTCAGGCATGGCTGATGGGACTTGCTGGTTGGCTGGATGTGCAAAGAGAAAGAGAGGAGACAGGGAGACCCCAAGTTCTTTGGCCCCGACTACCAGAAGCCTGGAGCCCCATTTACTGAGATGGGCAAGACGGGTGAGTTGGATAGGTGTGGATGGGAACACTGGCAGCCCATTTGGACACATTCGGTTTAAGATGCCAACAAGACACCCGCGCTGAGGGCTGAAGAAGGAGCTTCTGTAGAGAGACCCAGGTTTGGAGGTGGAGCACTGAGAACCGTCGACAGATAAAGACACTGGACCCACTGGACCAGAAGATATGCCGGAGGGAATGAATGCAGACGAAGAAAGGTCCTGAGGAGCCCTTGCCTGCATCCCTGCCGTGCGGGAAGCCGAGGCTTCTAGCCTGGCCGGCTGAGACAGTTCAGGGAGGCCGTGAACTCCGACGGGAAAAAGAGAACGCGACTTCATTTTCACTCACTCCTAATGGAAATTTGATATGTCCCTCAATTATGAAAGAGGGAATAACCCACAGCAGTACTGGTATAGCCGTGAGCATGTCCTCAACAGGAATCACTGCCAGTTATCATTACTAGTGTCGTAGGCACTTCAAAATATCACTTACATGTATCACTGTTTCAAACTTAGGGAGTTTTTAGTCACACCACTGGATCTCTTTTTTAATGTGTTAATAAATAAGGCCCTATATTACCATTTCACACAATCTTTTTATTAAATATTTCTGTAACTCTTTTTCAAGATCATTAGTTCTTTGAAACACAATGTACATTTATGGATTTATTTTATTTTATTTTTTCTTTAAAAAATTTTTTTAATGTTTTATTTATTTTTGATACAGAGAGAGACAGAGATGTGAGGGGGAGGATCAGAGAGAGAAGGAGACACAGAACCGGAAGCAGGCTCCAGGCTCTGAGTTAGCTGTCAGCACAGAGCCTGACTCGGGGCTCGAACCCATGACCATGAGATCTGACCTGAGCCGAAGTCCAAGGCTTAACCGACTGAGCCACCCAGGCGCCCCTGGATTTTCTTTTAAATCATTACTCTGAGATGGTCTCCATAAATTTCATCTGTCTGGCTGGGGATTCTAAGCTGCTCTCCACCCCCAAAGAAAGTTTCAGACCTCTGGTTTAAAGGTCTAAGGACACGGGCGCCTGAGTGACTCACTTGGTTAAGCGTCTGACTTTGGCTCAGGTCATGATCTTGCAGTTTGTGAGTTTGAGCCCCGCATCAGGCTCTGTACTGACAACTCAGAGTCTGGAGCCTGCTTCTGATTCTGTGTCTCCCTCTCTCTCTGCCCTCCCCTGCTTACTCTCTCTCTCTCTCTCTCTCTCTCTCTCCCAAAAATAAACATTAAAAAAATGTCTAAGGACCAACAAAGTGAAGATGAGCCAGACTCCCAGGCTGGTTTACAAAGCTGGTCTCTCTCCCTGTGTCCACCATCTTTTCCTGAAGACCAAAGTCCTATCTGCCTGGCCCTCCACTCAGTGCAGCTTGAATTCTATATGAGCAAGCCAGAGCCTCTTCCCCCAGGGACCCTGTTTTCCAGGAGGGGAACAAGACTTTATGTATTTTTCTATTTTTAAATATTTACTTATTTATTTTGAGAGTGAGTGCAAGAGTGCATGTGTGTGTGAGCAAGGGAGGGGCAGAGGGAGAGAGAGAGAGAGAGAGAGAGAGAGAGAGAGAGAGAGAGAGAGAGAGAATCCCAAACAGGCTCTGTGTAGACAGTGGGGCTCGATCCTACCTTCCGTGAGATCATGACCTGAGCTGAAATCAAGTTGGACGTTTAACCAAACGAGCTACCCAGGATCCTGGGGAGCAAGTATTTAGAGAGATGTTACACTCATCAGACATTCTTGCAACCTACAAAAACAGACGCTCAGCCACTGTATGCAGGTTCCCAGGACAGTGCTGGCAAAGCATTCAAGTACAGGTTTCTCGTGCTGGGGGCAGGGAATTGACATGGTCATTGCGTTCTTCTGTGACTCGCTTCCTCGGAGAAGCATTCCTCGCAGAGAGATCTCTTTAGAGAGCATGTTCTGACAGCATTGACTCCTTCCCAGGAGGGATGCATCCCTCAAAGAACACATCATGCCTTGAAAGGCCACTCCCAGAGGTTAAGTTCCTTTCTTCTATTGGCACCCTCTGTTTTCTCCTGGCTCACTCACCTCCCTTTCCTGGCCCAGGCTGGAGTCGGGCATAGGGGGAGGGGAGCTCCAGCAAGAGCTATTTTGATTGTTCTTTTGCAGATTTTCTACCCAAAACCTCGTGGGTGCCATTTCCCCCCCTGCACCTCTGAGAATAGAAGCACCCGAATGTTCGGCTCTGCGCTCGGGGCCTGCAGCTCGGGGCCTTCTATCGCAGTGCTGCCGTTTTGGGATGTAACAAATGGCTGAATAGATTTTCTTGGCTCACACCACTGCCTTGAGGCAGTCGTCAGTGGGGTGGTGCATTTCAGCGCCTCAGCCGTATCCCAGAAGGAAACCAGAAGTTAGAAAGCATCATTCTGCCTGCATTGCTAGGGACAGTCTTCATAGCTCATTTCCATAGTTTGCAAAAGAAAATACGGAGAAGAGTTTCCCGCAAAACATGTATTATTTAGCTTCAAGAGACATTCTGGACTGGCCTTATTTTGTTTCCCCCACGGGTAAAATAAGAGAAACGATCCCTAGTAAATGAAGGAATGCGTATATGGGCGGTGGGGGGTTCACTATGAATTCGTTTTGGTTGAGAGTGGGCGATCTCTTCTTAGGAAGACACACCTTGACAAGTGGTAGAGCATCACAGGGCACGCGTGGACGGCATGAGCCGGCAGAAACCCATGTTGACCACACACTTGGCTAAGCTGCTTGGTTTAGCAACAGACAAGAATTAGGTAAGAAATAGACACACCCTTTAATAAATTATGGAAGCTTGTTTTTAATAACCTGCTGGTGGGAGAGGGCTTTCTAACCGTTTGTCCATTCAACAAGAATTTGTAAGTGCCAGGCACTTCTGGGCACCGAGATACAGGGCTCTGCCTTCTGGGTGCCTTCCCATGCCTATAAATGGGCGTCCGAGCATTTGGGGAAATCTTTGCAAACATAAGGCATCAGGGACATGACAGGGTGCGGTTAAGTTGGCAACAGAAAGTGAGGGCTTTGCCATCAGCTAGACCTGCCAGGGCTCCAAGTCCCACCCACCGGCTGTGTCACCTTGGTCAAGTCACTAAGTTCTCTGGGCCTCTGTCCACCACGGGGTGGTTGTAAGAGGCGGGTGAGGTAATGGGTCGGAATACTTAGCACAGCACCTACTGATAATATGTACTTCCTAGTGACTGCTGCTGCTGGGAATAACACTCACCTGGTTGTGTTTGTTCTCAGAGAACTTGCCCTGTACAGTGTGCTTTTATAATAAGCCAGTGTTAGTGAAGTCCAGCCATTAGAAAATCTTCTTTGTTTTTATTTACAACTTTTTTAATGTTTACTTATTTTTGAAAGAGAAAGAGAGCACAAGCAGGGGAGGGTCACGGAGAGAGAGACACACACACACAGAACCCAAAACAGGCTCCAGGCTCTGAGCTGTCAGCACAGAGCCCGACGCAGGGCTCGAACCCACGAACCATGAGATCATGACTGAGCCAAAGTTGGAGGCTTAACTGATTGAGCCACCCAGGCGCCCTGAAAATGTTCTTTTCTCCATTCCCGTACAGCAGGAGATGGCATTGTGTTCATCTTCATGCCCTCTCGCACAGTCGTGCATCTTCGGGGGCAATTTGAGTTGTCATGATGGGGTGGGGGTGGGAGGCTCCTGACATCCGGTGCGTAGAGGCCAAAGACACCGCTAAACAGCCTGCTATTTTATGTGTACAGCATCCTACTGCAACAAAGAAGTATCTGGCTGGAAAAGGCAACAGTGTCCAGTTTTGAGAAACCCTTCCCTAGCAGAAGTCTGGAGTCTTCAGGCCCATACTGAAGCCACAGTATGTGTCAGGCACCCTGCTAGTGTTAGAAATCCAGTGGTGACCATGAAGGATACAATCCCCGTTCTCATAGAGATTGCATTTCAGGAGAGGAGTGAGAATAATTGCCCAAATAATCACGTAGCAGATCCAGGGCAGGTCACCCAAGGGTAGGTCACACGGTGAAGTGTGGTGGCAGAAACTATCCTGGTGTCGGGAGCCTGGGAAGGCTCTCCATGGAAGGAGCATTCAGGCCGACACTGGAAAGATCTGGCATCATTTAACCCATGACCTTGGTGTTCTAACCATTGTGTTTTGGGCCCCTGGACTCAGCAGTCCCCTGGCATTGCTGTTTGTGAAATCACAGGGAGATTGAAATGGCATGGCAGTTAAGAACATGGACTCTGGGACCAAATTGCCATGGTTGGTAACCACCTTGGGTAGCTTCTCTGTCTCAGTTTCTTCATCTGTAAAATGGGAATGAAAATAGTGCCTGCCTCATTGGTCCTCAGTGAAGATTAAATGCATAAAATAGTGTAATTAAATAATGGGAAACATCCATACTGTAAATACTACTGAAGTATTAGCAATGATTAAAGTTATAATATTGTCATCTGAGATGAAGGAGCAGGTCTTCTCCACTAGAATCTGCTCCGCTCATCTGGGAAATAGTGAGAAAACACAAGGCAACAGTGGTCTTAGCAGTTCAATCCCGTCATTTTTAGAGTGAATTTGGCCATGTTTCTCTGAAAATAGCAGATTTGAGACAGGAGTGGGGCCTGCATTCTTTTCAGAAAAATGAACGGTCAGCATGAGAACCGCCATGGGCACAGTGTCAAGCAGAGACAAAGACCCAAAATCCAACTGTTGTCACGTGGTGGTATTTTCAGACTGTCCTCCACAGTCTTAAGTCTTTGATTCCTTTGTCAACTCACCCAAATACCCCTTCCCTGGAGGTCCCACTCGATTAAAACAGGAGTGAAAACGTTATTCTTATAGTTGGCATGAAAATGCTCTTGAGGGGATTCCGTCTTTTCCAGAAAAACATCTTGGTACTATGCTCTCAACATGGAAGGACTATGAGACAAAGAGACAGATGACCGGGTCCGGACCCCCAGAGATTTGGGTTGGGAGAACTAAGAGACAGGAAAAGGCAAACGTTACAGAAAAACATCTGGCAAAAGGGCTAGGAATGGCATTTTAAAGATCAGCAGCAGGAATAGCTGAAGGATTTTTTAAATCACACGTGCCTAAAAATCAATTTTCAAGTTGCTTGCTGCGTAGAAGTCATCCATCACCTCAAACTTCCCTTTAAGACTGTTACACACCCAAATAAATGTCTTTTGTAAATTTTGGACTCAGAAAATCAGAGAAAGGTTTCTGGCATCTGCATCCACACTGGCATCCCCAGAGTGAAATTAACAGGAAATTAGAACCAGAGGTCACGGTAAGAATATAAAGACCCTGGAATCCACAGAAATCTTGGAGCAGAGATTAAATTTTCCAGCCCAGTGCGGAATGGAGAGCTTGAGTCAACTGTAAGAGAACAAGGCGAGGTGTTCTCAGCTGACTGTGAGCCATGTGACCCTCTCCCTTCTAACATTTCACGCAGTGATGCGTGGATCATGGAGGAACTAGGTTATAGACCATCCTTATGATTGTTTGGGGAAGATTAGACATAAAAGACAGTGAAAGTAGTCATTAGGCTCTCAAAACAAAACAAAAGCATAAAAATCTCAACCTAAAAAATTATAAAACAGCCTAGCTAAGCCTTCCAAAACGTAAGGTTTCTTGCTGGCTGAAACAAAGAAATCAGTAGAAAGGCACAA
>NC_043707.1:12798642-12799891 GCF_006229205.1 Suricata suricatta
GCTCATACTCTTTCAGAACGGAACTGCCCACCCCCCATGACAACCTCAGCCTGGTCTCAGTCTCTGTCCCCAGTATAGCTTCTCCTGGTGTCCCCCATGGTTTGTGCTGCTAGCTGACCACGATCAGAGCCACATGGGTCAGCAGAGATACAACCTTGAACCTCAAAGATGAACGGATCAGCACTTCAATCCCTTTCTCTCCTGAAGGGGTCTCAGCCCTCTATGCAACTGTACTCTGTCCCCCATCAATAACCCTCCAAATTTGTGTCCTATCAATGCTACAGCAAACGACCTCACACTTATTGGCTTCAAACATATTTATTCTCTTGACATTCTGGAGGTCAGAAATCCAAAATGAGTCATCCAGAGTTCAAGTCCTGGTGTTGGCAGACTTCGTTCCTTCTGGAACCTCGAAGGGAGAATTGTTTCCTTGCCTTCTGCACCTTCTAGAGGCTGCTCTTATCCCTTGGCTCCTGGTCCTGTATCACGTGGCCTCTCCTCTCTCTCTGCTTCCTTCGTCATCTCACCTTGTTCCTCCCTTGACCTCCTCGCCTCCCTTTTCTAAGTGCCCTCGTGATGACATTTAGGGGGCACCCAGGTAATCTAGGATAATCCCCCATCTCAAGATCATCAACTTGATCACAGCTGCAGGGACCCCCTTGCCATTTTAGGAGCATCGTGGATCCAGAGATTAGGACTTGGATATCTTACAAGGGTGCAGGGGGGGGCACTAACCAGCACACCACGGCCTCCATCACTTTATAAAGGAGAAGGGGGGTGTTGAGGCCATAAACTAAAGAAGAATGATGTTCACAGGCTGCTGTATATACCTTGCCTTCAGAACTCGTGCTGCCTCCTTGGATCAGCCCAGAGGCACCACCGAAACTGTTCTTGGTCACCCAGAGACTCCCCACCATTGGACATAGAAGGGGCTGACCAGATTTAAATGGAAGTGTCTCACCCTGTATTAGTAATCACTGTAATAATGTGTCTTACCTTACTCTGAGTCCTGCTGATAAGAAGGTACAGAATCCTAACAATAAATGGAACATAACAATAAAAGGAACATAAGCATGCCAAGTTTATACATGCTTTATGTCATTGGATTATTCTCAGAAGCCTGTTAGCAGACACCATTCTCCTTCCTGTTTTCTGGACGAGGCAGCTCAAGCACAGCTAAGGACCGTGCTCAAATCTCCCCAGTTAGCAGGTGTCACATCCAAGAGTGGGAGCCAAGCCTTCAGTCTCC
>NC_043707.1:12799991-12801238 GCF_006229205.1 Suricata suricatta
GGAGACTGAAGGCTTGGCTCCCACTCTTGGATGTGACACCTGCTAACTGGGGAGATTTGAGCACGGTCCTTAGCTGTGCTTGAGCTGCCTCGTCCAGAAAACAGGAAGGAGAATGGTGTCTGCTAACAGGCTTCTGAGAATAATCCAATGACATAAAGCATGTATAAACTTGGCATGCTTATGTTCCTTTTATTGCTATGTTCCATTTATTGTTAGGATTCTGTACCTTCTTATCAGCAGGACTCAGAGTAAGGTAAGACACATTATTACAGTGATTACTAATACAGGGTGAGACACTTCCATTTAAATCTGGTCAGCCCCTTCTATGTCCAATGGTGGGGAGTCTCTGGGTGACCAAGAACAGTTTCGGTGGTGCCTCTGGGCTGATCCAAGGAGGCAGCACGAGTTCTGAAGGCAAGGTATATACAGCAGCCGGTGAACATCATTCTTCTTTAGTTTATGGCCTCAACACCCCCTTCTCCTTTATAAAGTGATGGAGGCCGTGGTGTGCTGGTTAGTACCCCCCCTGCACCCTTGTAAGATATCCAAGTCCTAATCTCTGGATCCATGATGCTCCTAAAATGGCAAGGGGGTCCCTGCAGCTGTGATCAAGTTGATGATCTTGAGACGGGGGATTATCCTAGATTACCTGGGTGCCCCCTAAATGTCATCACGAGGGCACTTAGAAAAGGGAGGCGAGGAGGTCAAGGGAGGAACAAGGTGAGATGACGAAGGAAGCAGAGAGAGAAGAGAGGCCATGTGATACAGGACCAGGAGCCAAGGGATAAGAGCAGCCTCTAGAAGGTGCAGAAGGCAAGGAAACAATTCTCCCTTCGAGGTTCCAGAAGGAACGAAGTCTGCCAACACCAGGACTTGAACTCTGGATGACTCATTTTGGATTTCTGACCTCCAGAATGTCAAGAGAATAAATATGTTTGAAGCCAATAAGTGTGAGGTCGTTTGCTGTAGCATTGATAGGACACAAATTTGGAGGGTTATTGATGGGGGACAGAGTACAGTTGCATAGAGGGCTGAGACCCCTTCAGGAGAGAAAGGGATTGAAGTGCTGATCCGTTCATCTTTGAGGTTCAAGGTTGTATCTCTGCTGACCCATGTGGCTCTGATCTTGGTCAGCTAGCAGCACAAACCATGGGGGACACCAGGAGAAGCTATACTGGGGACAGAGACTGAGACCAGGCTGAGGTTGTCATGGGGGGTGGGCAGTTCCGTTCTGAAAGAGTATGAGC
>NC_043707.1:12801338-12814517 GCF_006229205.1 Suricata suricatta
GGTGTTGGTTTTTGTTCATTTTCTTATTTGGTTTTTTTTTTCTGGAGTGTTTTGGAGTTTTGCTTTATTTTGCTTTGTTTTGTTTGGTGCTGAGAGAAGTCACGAAAAAACATAGACACATATCTGAGTCTGTATTCCAAGTCTTCCTACAACTTGTGTGATTCTAGGAAAGTGGCTTAATGTCTCAGCCTCAGTTTCCTTTTATCTGTAAAATGGGGATAGGAACACTGATCTCATGGATGGGCACAAAAATTCAATTAGATCATATCTATTGGCACCTAGACCGTGCTGGGTTAGCCCTTCTGCCAAAGTGGTTAGCCAACAGGCGAACACGTGGCTTCGAAATGTTCCCTTAGCTTCTGGCTGTCACTGTTGAGAAGAGTGTTAACATATACAAGATGGTTTAAATCCACACTAGGAGAAGGAAGAGGTGGAATAATCAGCCCCTGAATAATGAGTGTCTGACTACATACAATTGCTTTGGGAAGCGCAGCTCTAAAAGGCTGAGTCCACACTGGCTTTAGGCAGGAAGGTGTATCTTTCTGACTTGAGCTCAGAATGGGAAGCTTCATCACACACACGCTTCACATGCACACGTAGTCAGACTGCAAAGTCAGATCCCCTGGGCCACCACACTCCCGAATCCATGGAAGGAGCAGACATAGTCTTCCATAGCCTCACATTTGAGGAGCTTAGCATAAGGAGCAAATCTCTGGTCTCATTGTAACATTTAATGATCAGCCCTTTGGCTGATGACTCCCTCCCCCGCCCCCGCCGCCTTCTCACTTCCTGTGTCAGTTAGCCTTCACTAAGTGATGCTGTGTAACAAGAAACCCCAAAATCTCAGCGACTTACAACAATTCTGCTTTTACTATCTCCTTATCAGCTAGTAATCACAGGTCAGCTGCAGCTCTGTTCCACATGCCTTGTCTCTCCAGGACCCAGGCTGTGGGAACAGCCCCTCTCAGAGCTCAGTGACAGTCATGGGGAAAGGGAAAGAGCAAGAGAGCTGATGGGGACACACCATCTTAAACTTCCGCCTGACCGTGATTCACATTATGCCTACAGGCCTGCCACTGGCCAAAGCAAGTCACGTGGACGAACCTAACATCATTGGGTCAGAAAAGTATAACCCTCTGACAGGACGCACCGCTGAATATTTGGAAATATACCCCCAGATTGTGGGAAGTAATCGATTATGCTCTAAGTATTCCCAGGTGTTCTTTGATTTTAAACTAATTTTCCATTTTTAGAAGACAAAGTCAAAGCCTTTTTAAAAAAAAATTCATTAATTTATTTTTAAATTTCCAGTATAATTAACATACCATGGTATCTTAGTTTCACGTGTACGACCTATGTGAGTCAACAGTTCCGTACGTTACCCAGTTCTCATCATGGTAACTGTATTCTTAATCCCCTTCACCCATTTCACTCTTCCTTCCCTGACCTCCCCTCTGGCAACCATCAGTTTGTTCTCTATAAATAAGAATCTGTTTCTTGGTTTGTCCTGCCTGTTTTTCCTTGTTCATTTGTGTTTTTTTTCTTAAATTCCACATATCAGTAAAATCATATGGTATTTGTCTTTCTCTGACCAACTTATTTCACTCAGCATTATCCTCTCTAGATCCATCCATGTTGTTGCAAATGCCAAGATGTCATTCTTTTTATGGCTGAGTAATATTCCATTGTATGTATATATACTACATCTTCCTTACCCATTCATCTGTCGACGGACACTTGGATTGCTTCCATATCTTAGCAATTGTAAATAATGCTGCAATAAATGTAGGGGAGCATATATCTTTTCAAATTAGTGTTTTCATATTCTTTGGGTAAATACCCAGTAGTGGAACTACTGGATCATATGGTAATTCTATTTTTAATTTTTGGAGGAACCTCCACAGTGTTTTCTACACTGGCTGCACCAGTCTGCATTCCCCCAAGAGAGGAAGAATGTTCCTTTTTCTTCACACCCTTGCTAACACTTTCATCCTTGCTAAGAAAAACACTTTCTTTTTGATTTTAGCCATTCTGACAGATGTGAGGTACTATCTTCTTGTGGCTTTGATTTGCACTTCCCTGATAATGCGTGCTGTTGAGCATCTTTTCATGTGTCCATTGGCCTTCTGGGTGTCTTCTTTGGAGAAATGACTGTTGATGTCCTCTGCCCATTTTCCAATCGCATTATTTATTTTTTGGTACTGAATTGCATAAGTTCTTTATATATTTTGGATATTAACACCTTATGAGATGTATCATTTGCAAACATCTTCTACCATCTGGTGGGTTATGTTTTTATCTTTTTTATTTTTTCCCCCTCTGGGCAGGCTTTTTCTTTTGGTGTAATCCCAGTAGTTTATGTTTGCTTTTGTTTCCCTTGCATAAACATATGTAGAAAAAATGTTTCTACCTACAGCTTGTCAAAGAGATTACTGCCTATGTTTTCTTCTAGGAATTTTATGGTTTCACAGTTAGGTCTTTAATTCCATTTTGAACTTATTTTTGTGTATGGTGTAAGAAAGCTGTCCAGTTTCATTCTTTTGCATATAGCTGTGCAATTTTCCAACACCATTTTTTGAAGAGACTTTTTCCCATTGCATATTCCTACCTTCTGTGTTGTAGATTAATTGATCATATAATTGTGGGTTCATTGCTGTGTTTTCCATTCTGTTCCATTGACCATGTGTCTATTTTGTACCAGTACCATACTGTTTTGATCATTGTAGCCTTGTAATATAACTTGAAGTCTGGAATTGTGACACCTCCAGTTTTATTCTTCTTTTTAAAGATTGCTTTGACTATTTGGGGTCTTTTGTGGTTCCATACAAATTTTAGGATTATTTATTCTAGTTCTATAAAAAGTGCTGTGGTATTTTGACAGGGGGTTCATTACATCTGTATGTTGTTCTGGGTAGTACAGACATTTTAACAATATTTGTTCTCCCAAACCATGAGCAAGGGATATCATTCCATTTGACTGTGTCTTCTTAAATTTCTTTCATTATTGTGTTTTATAGCTTTCAGAGTACAAATCTTCTTCTTTGGTTAAGTTTATTCCCAGGTATGTTACTGTTTTTGGTGCAATTGTAAATTGAATTGTTTTCTTAATTTCTCTTTATGATGCTTCATTATTATGTATAGAAATGCCACAGATTTCTGTATATTGCTTTTATGTCCTGCACAAGTTAGAGGCTTCTTATACACACTGAGGGTTCCAAAGCTCAGTTCCTCTTTAATGTTCTTGGGGTCTGTGGACTCCAACTAGGTATGTCTAACAGACTTCCAACAGATACTCATCAGTCCCTAACTATGCTTTGTTAGAGCAGGACTCCATTTACAAGAACAGTAATCCATGATAAAACATCCCTTTTAGGCATCTTTGTGGCTTTTAGGTACTTTCAGCTAAGGGAGGTCACAATTCCTTTCTAAAATTGCTATGGCTGTGATAGACCTCCCGCTGATAGAAGACGGAAGGATGTATACAGAATACAGGGTAGGCATGCACTGAGGGAGGGATAGACTTCTAGGGAACACAGAAATGCTACCGCCAGGTGGAAAGTATGACGGATAGCTGAAACTCCAAGTGTGTAAGAAACATCAGTGCTTCCCTTGCCTTCCGAGGTTTCTTCCGCATCTAAAATGTTCTAGATCTATGTTCAGAAACCACCTCCTCCATCCAGACTTCAAACCGATTTCAACAATTTCTAAGTCTGATGCCTTCACACCACCCACCCTCTCCACCACCCCTCAGAAGGAAGCTTCCACACTGTCCTTCACTAATGCTCCTGTTTAGACGTAGGACCCTTTTCCTCCTGTTCACCAGCATCGACTCCAAAGGCCATCACCCATCTTCCAAGTCATCTGATCTCCCACTTTCCCCTCGTGAGTTTGCCGTGGAGAACTTCACTGCCCTTGGACGTCTAAGCAAGCATTTCATAATATTCTTCCAGCAGCAGTCTGAATGCTCAAGTTGGGCATGTGTATCCGTTAAGGAAAAGAGCTCACCCATCTTCTTTGTTATTGCCAATAACTATCGTGTAAGCTGTTTATTGAGTCCCCTGTGATGTTCTAGGTTCCGTCCATAATTTTAATTTATCATATCTGCTCTTGAGTACAGGGGAAAATATATTATTACCCCTGTTGAAGAGGAGCCAGTGGAGGCTCAGAAATGTGAAGCTCCTTGCCCAAGTTCACAGACGCGGATAATCAGCAGAGCAGGAATTCAAACCGGAGTTTTGCCCGACCTCACTATCCATGCCTTCCTGCTACACAGGGCTTCCTTCCACCTTAATACTTTATGGGAAAGTGTTATGAAGGCCATGCCGCCCCGGGCCTGAACAGTGCCCGTTATGGAGAACTCACCCCTACACTTGGATTCACTCAACAGACTGAAGAATGGAACCGGAGACCCTTATGCCTCTCCAGACAATAAATCATTGGCTTTTTATCTGTCCCTGGCTCGATTTTCCAAAGATTTGTTTTTGTCAGTTTAATGAATTATTGGATCACCTGGAAATTGCTCAGAATTAACCTGTGGCTGACATTAATGGATCTGCAACACAAGTGTCGCGCTCTCTCTAACCAGTCTAATCCATCCTTTCGCGAGGGGGCCGGCTGCCCCGCACGCGGCCATCCGTTTATGTTGCTGCTGCGTCAGCCTGTCTGCGGACGTGGCAGGCAGCCCCAGGGGCGTGTCAGGAGCCTGGGAACCGCCTGCTCCTTCTGCCCTGCCTGTGCCCGCAGGAGCTGGGAACCCTAATAAATCCCTTGACAAGTGGCCACACGATGCCCTAGCTCTGTGAGGAGCCAGGCTTCTTTGGCAAGGGTTGGGCTTCATTGTTAGGATCCACTCTACATTTCCAACTACCCTCCAGCCCTCTTCGCCGAGTATTTCCCTAATCCAACCGGTTCTCTCCACCTCCAGGACCCCCAGCCTAGTCAAGCCGCCCCTGCTCCATGCCTGAGTTGATACAAAGCACGACATCCTCTTTCTCCTTGTTTCCACCCCTCCCTCCAGTAACCTGCTCTCCACAGAGTGACCGCTGTAATCAGATAATCAGATCCACTTTGCTTGACGTTCTCGGGGCCTTCCCACTGTGTTTGGAATGAGACCCCACGAGAGCGTCAGGGACCTGGCTCTGCCCCCCTCCCAGCACACCTAGGACCTCGCCCTGAGCGCTCGCTCCGCCCCAGTCACTTTGGCCTACGGCCTGCCACACTCCACCCTCGTATTTTGGTCTGTTTCGCTCACAGCTGTATTCACAGCACCTATGACAGAGCGTGACACACAGCAAGCACTTACTCTGTCGGCTTAATTCATCAATCGGTCATTTTCGAGGTCCTAAGAACACTGTGGAGAATGAGGGAACGGAGGGCTTCTGATGGCTCGTGAGTAGTTTCACAACCAAGATCAGCTCCTAGGAAGTCCCAGCTCGCTGTGCTCCCCTACCTCCTCCCTTCACGCGCACTTTTTAGACCGTCTAGACTGTCTCTAGACCAGAAATCAGCACGCTTTTTCCCTGCAGAGGGCCAGAGACTGATTATTTGCAGACGGTTCAGCCTCTGTTCCAGCTCCTCACTTCTGCTGTTGTCGTGCAAAAACAGGCCTAGACAGTGTGTAAATGAATGGCCTCATGTGTGCCAGTAGCTTTTCCTACCTGCAGTAGGCTGGATCTGGCCCAGTGGCTGTAGTCTGCTGCAGTCTGCTTAAACTCCGAGTTCCTGGGGAGCCCTAATGCATGGCTGGCCACCACTCAGAGTCCGCTGGAGAAGGTCCAATATGATGGAGGCAGGAATTCACCCAGTCATGTGGAAATCCAGAAGGCCATCTTCATAGCCTTCCACTTCTGGGACCAGCCTTTCACATATTAAATTTTTTAAATGTTTTTTATTTATTTTTTTGAGAGATAGAGAGAGACAGCATGAGCAGGGGAGGGTCAGAGAAAGAGGGAGGCACAGAATCTGAAGTAGGCTCCAGGCTCTGAGCTAGCTGTCAGTGCAGAGCCCGACGCGGGGCTCGAACCCACGAACTGTGAGATCATGACCTGAGCCGAAGTTGGATGCTCAACTGACTGAGCCCCCCAGGGGCCCCCCAGCCTTTCACATCTTAAGTATTGGAATCGTCTGTCCTCCCCAGTGGCTTGCCCCACTCACAAGCCCCGCAGCTTTGGACGAGTTCCCAAATCGTTTTCAGTCTTTCTCCTATAAAATGGGATGAACTAATCTCTTAGGGGTCTTGTAAAGAGCAAAGGAGATAACATGAGTGATTCCAGATGACCTGAGAATCAAACACCGGCCCTTCCCCCCACATGCGCATACACACGTGCATGTGTGCGGCTGCAAAAATAGTTGCAGTTGTCACTGTTCTGTTAACAACCTGGCTTTTGTCCTCCTGAGTGATGTGTCCAATCTAGAGATGCAGCTGAGTTCCTCAGGACAAAGGAAGGCATTTCTTTTGTGATGCTTTAGGGGAAGAGGAGAGCGATGAGGCAACTGGCAAGAAGACAAGATTCGGTTGGGGAAAAAATAGGTGTTTGAGGGAGATTTTCATCCCGTATGTGGTGTCTGATGGTAAAACCGCTTTCCCTTTACTACCCATGGGACTCCAGTTAAACGTCTTTTTCTTCTTACTGTGCTGGGGAGGGTGGGACCTGTCTGTTTTCGGGAGGGGCTCATCTGCAGAAAAGACGAACCCTACTTCTTTTAGGTGTGAGCTGAGAACAAGTGATTCCCTTGCCTGGCACGCGCAAGGTTCAGTAACTGCTACTTAGTTCCATTATCATCTCCCCTTAATCATTCCATCGTTACAAAAAAAAAAAAAATCATGTAATTCAGACTCAGTGCCAAAAATCCGTAAGTCTCAAGTACTGGGTGTTTGTGGAAGGAAGAGAGTAATTCAAGTGAGGCTTGCCCAGTAGAGATCCCTCAAGGATGCCTAGGATTGCAATTAGCATACTCATTCCTGATATATAAATGGATGCTTCTAAAGTGCTGAAGCAGGCTTAAAAGCAATTTGATTATTAGTAGTCAAAGCATTCTTTTTGCACCCTTTCCCCCACGCGTTCACACTGCTTATGGAGAAGATTTTCCATAGGGTGAGGGAACTAGAGACCAGCCCTTGCCAGAATGATCACAAATTACAAATAAGTAATAGTTGTTGCCTAGTGCTCCCTGGGAGAGAGAGCTCAACTTTGAGTCCTGGGAGGGAGAGCTTGACGAGGTTCCGGTTGCCATTTTTCTGTATATGAATTTTATGATCTTGAATAAATCACTTATTCTCTCTGTGTTTCAGAATCCTAAGAAATCAGAAGAGATCTTGTGCCCATGGATTGGAGGACTTAATATTGTTAGCATGTCAATGTACCTAACGTGATCTATAGATTTTCCTGTCATTTTCTCACATCAGAACTGTGATTCAGTTCCTGGGTGAAGGTGCTCAAAAAAAAGCTCTTATTCTCATTTTTTGTCCTCCCATAAGTCTGGAGATATGCAAACACACAGACACACACACACATACACTTTATTTTTTTGCTAGTGCTTTGGTGTCATATATAAGAATCCTGCTAAATCCAAGATCATGACGATGTACCCTTGTGTTTTCTGCCCAGAGTTTTATGGTTTTAGCTCCTATATTTAGATCATTGATCTATTCTGAGTTCATTTTTGTCTAAGATGTGAGGTCAGGCTGTCCAACTTCAGTCTTTTACATGTGGAAATGCACTTGGCTCAGTACCAGTTGTCAAATAGACTATTCTTTCCCCGCTGAATGGCCTTGGCCCCCTTGTCAAAACTCAATTGGCCATAGATATGTGGGCTTATTTCTGGATTCTCACTTCTGTTCCACCAGTTTATATGTCTATCTGTGCCCATACCACACCATTTTAATTACTATAGCTTTGCAGTAAGTTTTGAAATGGGGAACTACAAGTATCCAACATTGTTCTTTTTCAAGATTATTTTGGCTGTTCAAGGCCCCCTGCCATTCCATATGAATTTGAATAATAGCCTTTTTCATTTCTGCAAAAAAGGCCGTAAGATCCCATAGACCATAAGAAACAAGATTTCATAGCCATTGAATCTATAGATCACATTCTGTATGTCAACATCGTACCAATATTAAATCTTCCAATCTGTGAACACAGGACGTATTGCCATTTATTTAGGTCTTCTTTAATTTCTTTCAACAATATCTTTTTAGTTTTTAGTGTACAATCCTTTTTTCCTCCCTTTTTAAATTTGTTTTCAGGTATTTTATTCTTTTGGATGCTTTTGTAAATGAGATTCCTTTCTTAATTTCCTTTTGGGATTATTCATTGCAGGGATGTGGATACAATGTGTGTCCATCTTGCCCCCATCAGCAACATGGCTGAATTAGCTCCTTAGCTCTTTTAGCCTTCTTTTAGATTCTTTGGGATTTTCTCTATATAAGATCATGTCACACACAAACAGATCATTTTCCTTCTTTTCCACTTTGGATGCCCCTCAATTATTTTTCTTGTCTAATTGCTCTGGCTAGAACTCCAGCACAATATTAAATACTAGTTGGGGAAAAAGGCATCCTTGTTTTGTTCCTGGTTTTAGGGGAAAAGCATTCAGACTTTCTCCATCGAGTGAAATTTGTCACATATGCCTTTATTGTGTTAAGGAAGTTCCCTTCTGTTCCTTGTTCTCTCATATTTTTTATCATTAAAGTGTGTTGGATTTTGCCGAAAGACTTTTCTTCATCTTTTGAGACGATTATATAGTTTTCTTCATTCTGCTAATCTGATGTATCACACTGATTCATTTTCTTATGTTGAATTCCCCTTGCATTCCTGGGATAAATCCTGCTTGGCCATGGCATAAAATCCTCGTTAATATGCTGTTAGGTTCTCTTTGCTAGCATTTACTGATTTAAAGCAATGTTTTTAATAAAAGGCAAATAGTTGACAATTCCGTTGCAACCATGATGTAATGAACAGAGGCCCACTCTCTCCTGTCTACCTGTAACTAACTTGTCTCCCTAGTACTAGCACTAGATTTGTACTCTGATGATATGTTTGCTGTATAGAGGGTAGTATAGTAAAATAGCTGATCTTTTGCATCCTTAAGTGTGTGCCTATGTGTATGTGTGTGTGTGCACTTGAAGCTGCATAACTTAGCAATCAGTCAGGGGCTTTGGCGTCAGAAAGATCTGCACATAACTGCTGGTTCTGTCACATACCATCCTTGGGAACCTGGGCAGTATCTTAGCTTCACTGAGCTTTGGTTTCATCACTAGAATATTTAATCTCTAGCTCTCAGAGCGGCTAAAAAAGAAAAAAAAGAAAAAAAGCAGATGAGACATTGTATGCAAAACACAGCACAATGCCTAGCACAAAACAAAGTCGCAATAAGAAGAGCCATTCGCTTCTCAGGTGTATTTAGATTTAACACATTGTAATCATGTTTCATTTGAGTATTCCCCAGGAAGTTAGTTTTGTTCAGAAAAACTGTTAACATGACCTTCTGATGGAGGCTGTGATTCCATCTACCCATCCAGATGTCCTGTGGAAAGAGTTCCATAAGGCATCCAGATGAAGACAGTGAAGACTGGGGGTGTCGACATCTCACGCCCATGCGAGGTGCAGAGCCGCGGCCCCAGCGACGTTCCTCGCAGCCCCGCTTTGTCAGGGGGAATGGGGGTTCAGCCTCCTTCAGCCTGGCCCTTCCCTGGCGATCTCCTTCCTGGGCCAAGGGAAGGGTGCAATTCCCCAGTCAGCCACCAGGTGGCAGATGACCATTTCCAGGAAGGAAGTTTCGCTGAGCGAATGCCCTGAACCGAAGCCTATTGGAATTTAAAAGAAGGTCAGGTATTGAGCCCCAGCCTAAAGTCCCAGCCTAGTTACCACTCAGTAGACGAGAAATGGCTAATGCTGGTGCTTCCTTTGTTTCTCTGCTTTTTCTCAAGAAAGGGCGTTTTGTAGACCGTGGACTCGCCTTCCCCCGTCCAGTTCCAGGAGCGGGGCCGCAAGCATGAAGCTGAAGTGCGCTCCAAGAACCGCTGTGACAGGGCTTCCGAGAGTGAGGCCGGACTCGTGACAGCGCCTCCGCGGACGGGGGTGGTGAGAATCACCGAGGAAGCACGCGCCGAGTGTGGGGAGCCTTCCTGTGCCAACGACCCCTTCTGCAGCCTGAGGTCACCCGCAGGCTCCTTCTTACAATGATGTTTTTAAATGCATAAAATACACTGCATTGCATTACAAAAGAAGCCTGTAATTTGATATTAGCTATGATTTCTGTAAGCAAAAAGCCACAGATATTACTAACACTATAGTCATTTTTGTTTATATTCATAAGTGACTGACATGCTCGGTGTTAAGTGGAACTTTGTGAAAACGGAGAAGCAATTTTTTCTCACCCAGTTCACAGACTCCTGAATTCTAGGTACTCTGGGTCAGTGGGTCTCAGGTGAAAAACAAAAACATGTTATTGCCGCCACCTTAGACATCCTGAGCAGTGAGATTTTGTTGTTTATTTCAGCAACAGACATTCCATTATGCCCCTTGGAATCTAAGCAAATTGATTCAGAACACATAGTTTATCGCCTTTTTTAAATTATGAGACTGAGAAAAACTACAAGTGCACCTTATGTTGAGGGAAAAATCCATCTAATTGGTACTGAATGGTATCAACAGCTAATTTTTTTTAACACGGCAGTTCTACATAGAGCAAATTGGTTTAGATGATCAATGGAAAACAGTACTGTTTTAGGGCTTAATGAGAACAATTCTTCCTTTCCTTAAAAAGTTCTCTCTTCGTGGCCAGATTGATATGCCACTTATCAACTGCCCATCACTTTTCATTAGAAAGAAAGAGAGAAGGAAAGAGACTTTCCTGAAAACCTTTAGCCCTGTGGATGTTAGTGTGTGCGCGCACGTGTGTGCACATGCGTGCGCACGTGTGTGCCTTATGCCCCAGACTTGTGATGCTGAGGTGAATAGGCCCACACCTGACAGAGAAAGCCGTCTCAGATTGTTTCCAGAACAGCTAAAAGAGCAGAAAATTCAGAGAGGTGTGAGAGAGCCAGAGGGCAGAGAGCTTCCTCCCTCCTGCCTAGTTTCTGCGTCTGTCATCCTTTGTCACGTCAGGTCAGGTACGGTGACTCCATACTGTCAGGAGTTCCGCCCTTGGGACACTTTCCCCAGTTTGAAGGATCAAAAAAAAAAAAAAAAAACAATTAAGAGTTTTAGTGTGTTCCTCTTTTGACTTTTCCCTGCCTGGGAGTCCCTACTGCCTCTGGAAGCAGAGCACTGAGTACAGTTACTTCCTACCTCCCTGCAGCTCCTCCCCAGCGCAAATGCTTTGTCTGAAAATAATCCCTATGGAGTGAGTTACTTAATGGGTTTGGCGAAGTCAGGGCCTGTCAGAACCACCTGGCATAAGGTCATTTCAGTACAAAACCAAGCCAGAAGTGTGAGTGGGTCAAGACAGTCAATTCTAGGTGGAGAAAGAGGAATGAACCACCTGTGAGGGTGAAGAATCGATGCCTCTTCTCATTGAGGGTCAGGCCATTGGCGTCTTTCCGTGTTGTCTTCCGGGATTGTCTAGGTAGAGCACTAAGAGCTTAATTGAACTGAGACCGAGAAAGTCCATGTCTTTATGGATGCCTGCCTCTTGTGTGTCTCCACTCGTGTGTACGCCTACATGTTTGTGTCTTGTATGTGTGTGATCCAGTGTGTCTGTGTGTTTGTGTATGTGTGCGTGTCAGTGTGTTTTATGGCGTATAGGCCAATGTGCATTGTGGGTTGAACAACATGGTAGACATTGCTCTGGGCTGAGCTCCAGGATGACGCTTTGTATGTTGCTTAACAAATGCCACCAAAGAAGAGAAGCCAGTCGTCCTTAGTATATTCAAGGGCCCCAGATACTGAGAAACTCCTTGAGAAGGAAAACAGAAGCCCTAAATCTGTGGAATCATCCGACACCCCACTTCAAGGAGCGAAAGTGGAAACGTTGAGCTGAAATTAAGAGTCCCAGCAAAACTGTTCTTTTTACATTTCACCAAGCCAAACTATATAATGGAGTTGAATGCAAACTTAGGATGGATTTTTAAGATAAATGTGAGACATTTGTTGCGTGAATGAACATAGTATGGGAAAGTATTAGAGACACAGATAGTAAGGCTGATTGGTACTAGGCTGGGGAGGGCCTTGAATGCAAAAGTCCAGGCAAATGACCCTGGGGGAGCCGTCAGTGGCTCTGGGCAACGTGTGTCACAGTGAAGGGCAGCTGTGCCATCCCCAGGGTGGTCCTAGCATTGGCCATCGTCTTTCTCACAGACCGATGTGGGCATATTCTGGCAGGTATATGGTTGAGTTCCTCCCGGAAATGAAACCAAGTCACTTCGAGGCCTAGTTCCACTGACTGCCTAACTCCAGGCTCTGCTATGCTCTCATCTTTTTGAATTGCCTAAATGCTCATTCGTTTTTTTTATGTTTATTTATTTTTGAGAGAGAAAGACACAGAACACAAGCAGGGCAGGGGCAGATAGAGAAGGAGACACAGAATCTGAAGCAGGCTCCAGGCCATGAGCTGTCAGCACAGAGCCGATGCGGGACTTAAACTCACAAGCCATGAGATCATGACCTGAGCCGAAGTCAGATGTTTAACCATCTGAGCCACTCAGGTGCCCCCTAAATGCCCATTCTTACCTATTTACTTTCTTAGTTCATTTAACAAATGCATTTTAAGGACCTGCCGTGTTGGAGGCCTTGTCCTTGGTACTGGGGATTGTGCAGTGAACAGAACAAATCAACAGCCTGTCCTCATGGAGCATTCAGTCTAGTTGGGAGAGAGACAAAGCATACATTAAACCAGCAAATTATGTACCACATTAGGTTGGAATAAGTGCTTAGGACAAAAAACCCCGGGGAAGCAGACAGGGGAGTTAGGAAGCAATGGGCCATTTAGAACTTTTAAGTAGAGCTGTCAGGGAAGGTGGTGTTTAGGGTGAGAGCTGAGGACATGAGGAGCAAGCAGGTGTCTTGAGAAATACAGTTTTAAGCAGTGAAAGCAGCACATTTAAAGGCCCTGGGGTAGGCACTTATCTGCCTGCCATGGTCCAGGGATTCCGAAGAGGCCAGCGTGGCTGGTGCAAGTGAATGCGGGGGGAGATTTGGTCAGAGAGGGGATGGAGATCATATTCAAGACATTGATTCA
>NC_043707.1:12814617-12851180 GCF_006229205.1 Suricata suricatta
CTCCTCTCATGCTCTGTCTCTCTCTGTATCAAAAATAAATAAAACATTAAAAAAATTTATAAAAAAAGAGGCAGTTTGTTAATAAGGTGGCATGGAACAGGCTAATTCCAGTCACAACGTGCCTGCCATGCTCAACTGCTATTTGAAGAGAAATCCTTCTTGCTTTAGAAGTGTATTTGGCATGGTGTATACAGCAAACATCAAGAGACCCTGATCCAACCCAGTCTGGCATTACTTGAGAGAAATCCAGCCTGAAAAGATCCCGGAGTAGCTACGGGCTTGGCCTACTCCCACTTGAGGGGTGAGATTTGTCGAGCAACAAAAAGTTGTCCTCACCAAAAATACGTCCTTTACCATCCCCACTACCCCATCGATTCTCTGCAGTCGTCACTCTGAGTGCAAATGTGTTCACGTCTCTTTTGTGTTTCCAGTTAAACTCTGGCTCGTCTTTACCAGTGGGACGTTAAGTACTCCACTTAGAACCTTCCGCCCGGGCCCTAGTCTTCCAGGACTTATCCAGGCTCCAGGGAATCAGGCCATCAGCCATGAGCTGAGGCCAGGAGTGGGCTCCGCCCGTCGCTGCCGTTGCTTCGCGTGGCCACATGGGGTCGCTGTTGAAGGCTGGTTCTGCCCAGCCCCGAGATGCTAAATCCCATCAGAGGCTGCCGTGGTTCTGTGAGAGTGCACAGTCCACTTCCGTGGGGGTGGAGCCAACAGTGTTTTGTGCTCATTTTTGTAACTTTACAACGCGATCAGCCACTGTTCTCAGGAGCGCAGGCATGGTGTTTCGGTGCCCGGGTCTCTGAGAGCTTCCGGCGTCAGACACAACTATACCCAAATACCTCGCCTCTTCGAAGAGACTCCGGGACCCTGTTGTGGAACTGAGCACTGTAACTGTCGCAGGTCTACAACACAGCTAGGACCCACCCCTTTCTTTGAAGTCATCCTATTTTAGGGGTCTTGTTGCCCTTCCCTGCTCCTTGGCCGTGGCCAGGGTCTCCTGGTCAACCTGGGTGACTTGGTGAATAACATGCCCCCTTCCCGCATACCCCCCTCCCCCAAAACGCACATATGCACACCTAAGTCATGGAGGTGCCTGGGCCCAACGAAGAACTACATGTCCCAGCTTCCCTCGCAGATAGGAGCAGCCAGTGAGATGTGAGGGGAGGCCCTTGGGTGGGGCCACTGGGAAATCGTTCTCCATCTTTTCCCCTTGCTTCCATTTGGAGGCCAGACTTGTGAGAGAGCCCCAAGCAGCCCTCTTGGACCACGAAGTGACCCAGAGGATGGAAACCATGAGATAGGGATGTTGGGGAGAAAAAGAGGAAGAGTGTGGGTGTCTCATGACCAAAGAGCTGCTCCACCATCTTTGTACTCTTCTTCCGATTCATCTTTGAGCTGGGCTTCTCAGACTTCAGGATGCATGCCAGTCATCTGCGAAAATGCAGATTCTGGGGAGGCCTGGGATTCTGCAGTTCTCACACAATCCCCTATTAGGGCTGCCAGATAAAATACGAGCTCACAGTGAAATTGGAACCTCAGAGAAACAACAGATGAATTTTTAGTGTAAGTATGCTCTAAATGTCATTGCATGGGATATACTTATGCTAAAAAATGTTTGTGTAAGTACGATCCAAATCTGAGCTTCCTTTTAGGTGTAGCAAAAATGCATATTGGCTCTAAGGGCCTTAGTGTTCATAGGGCTGGTGGATTTCCAGTGTTTTTATGGGTTTTTTTAGTACTGGTGCAGAGAAATGAAACTCACCCCATCTCAGTTGGGTTTTTTTTTAAAATGTCAATGGAAAAGGCACGGGGAAAGCCCTTGACTCCAAGCCAAGATGTCCAGCAAGTCATCATGAACACTGGCTGTGGCCTCAGCGGTTGGGGACACATGAATCTCTCTGCCTCTCTTTGGGCTTGATTTTTGTCCCATGTTTGCCCAGTCTACTCACCATGAACCAGTATCTCCTTTTTTTCCCCACTGAGTCTCCGATACACTCTTAGCTTGCCCATACTTTCGCCGTGACACCCGCCGCCCCAGTCTTGGCTCTCCTGAAGTAGAAGAGAGACGGGACAGAGCTTGATGTCCCTCTCGGAGTTTCATTAGCAGCACTGAAGACGTGTGGGAAGATGGGGAGCAGCAAGCTGTAAGGACGGGGCGGTCAACAGACAAGACACAGAAGTCTTGTATTGGCTAATTGAGAAGCTTGAACTTCGTTCTGTGGTCTGGGGGTGCCAGACGAGACCCAAGAACCTCTCAAGGTCCTTTATGCCTGATCAGCAGTCCGGGGTTCACTTTGAGGATTTTTCTTAGAAACCTTCTGGTGAGATGACTCAGGACAAGTTGGTGTCACCTCTTTGAGCCCCCGGCTTCTCATCTGTAATATGGCCCTAATCATAGCGTCTGCCCTGTAGAGCTGTAAGGACTGAGTAAATGATAATCTGGCAAGAACTTGGAACAGTGCTTGGCAGATAGGAGTTGCTCAATAAATGCCGATTACTACTATTCATATCTCACCAGTTATTTTTAAATTAGCATAGGCATTTTTTAGTTCACTTGGTGGCCCACTTATAACCTGCAGTGGAATGCACTTCTGGTTGCAATAGAATTACAGCGCCCATGTCTGCATTAATATTTATGATCTCGCCAGCACGAATTAGCCTGTCTTTCACTGTCGTGGGTTATTGGGAAAAGAGCAGAGTGGAACCGATCCTTAAAGGGTGGCTCTGTTGCAAGTGAGGTCCGGTAGTGTCAGAGCGCGGTTTTCGGACAAAGGTGCCCCCGCTTTGGTTCAAACTTAGGAGAGGAACCAGCGCACACGGGAAAGGGCCCGTGTCACAGCGGCCAGCAGGGTCCGGTGCTCACTCCGCCACGGGCCCTTTGGCTTTGGCAAAGCAGCCTCGTCCCGCTGAATTAATGTTAATTTGGAGTCTCCTGGTTCTATAGTCTGACTTTCCTTTTCTTTTTTTAATTTATACATTTGGCCTCACCCTTGTGTAAGAGCCACAAGCACACGGCGTGAACGCTGGCTTCTGTTTAAGCAGCAGTAGAGCAAAGTTGAGTCGCTACTCACACTTGCAGCTTTTGTGTCCTTAGTGTGGCTCACATCTGAGAATCCCGCAGACACAGCCTGGAGGGCGTTGAAGGGCTCTGAGTGGGGTGGGGGGTGATTGGTGTTTGAGAAGGTCCCGCCCAGGTGAGAGCACGGACAGACGGAAGGATGGCGGGCACGTTCTGCCGTCTCCGCTGTACGTGTTGCTCTGAGAAACGAACAGCCTTGTGGAGATAACACACATTTTATTTCTGTTTTTCCTAGATCTGTGTATCCGGAGCAGGGCGGGCCCTGTGGGCAGCATGCAAGTCACCCAAGGGCCCTTGATCAGGACCCCGCCTGTGGCTTAATGCTGTGGTATCGCAGTCTTGAAATTCTTACTAAGGTTTTGAGCAGTTCCCGCGCTTTTCATTTTGCCTTGGGTCTGCACGTTTCAGAGTTGGTTGTTCTTGGAGCGAGGGGGTTTGGGGGACATGAGGTGTTCAGTGCTAAAACTGGGACAGGCCCAGGCAAGCCGTCTGGTCCCCCGACCTGGCGAGCAGGGCCAAGGCCGGGAAGAGGGTAGGTTCACTTAGAGGGGCATCCGGCGGCTTTATTCCCAAGCCCCTGGCCACTCCAAGGGAGGCACCTGGCAGAGGGTTTGCCGAGACCCCAGGTCCGGGTAATGAGCACAGCCTGGTTCGGGGTGTCAGCTCAGAGACCCGGCTGGGAAGTTCCCACAGGGGGGGCAGCACAGCTGGATCTCATTTGGCTGGAGGAGTTGAGGGGGGTGGGGGTGGGGGAGGAGAGGGCGTGGCTCTATGAAAATTGTTGTGACACACCGAAGGAAACAGTATCTGGACACGTCTCCTGGCAGCCTTGCTTCTTCCAACGCATGAGACATTTGCAGAAATCCCCCGCCCACCTTGAGAAGTAAAAGTTGTTTCTCCCTCTGCAACAGGAAAGCAGATAAGGGCCAGGCACCGTCAGAGCCTCTCTCGAATTCAGACCAGCTCTGCAGTCTGCTGTTTAATCCCAGGTAATAGGCGAGGCCAGGAGGGGGAGGAAAAAAAAAAGTACTCCTTTAGCTTGCTGGGCCCCTGCTCTGGCTGGAGCAAGATTCGAAGGAGACGGAGAACAGACATGCCGGGGTCAGGGGAAGCGACGAGCCTAGAGGAGGCCTCAAGACAAGTCCCTCTGTCATTGTAGCCACGTGCCTTCCCCAGAAGATACGCACCCATTCTGTGTGAACCGGAAACAGCCAGTCATCCCGTGATCCTCTGAGGTTAGGTCAGAATGGTCTAAAACAAGGAAAGGTTACCTGGTCCAGTGGGGTGCTGGACGAAAACATTAGAATTTCTGTTCATTTTACATTGTTACCTTGGGCTTTTCAATGGCTCTTTTTTGCATGTGTATTGTCATTGGGAGGGTATACGGTTCAACATAGAATTTATGGGTAATTATTCACATAACAGGGTGCTTGCTCGTTTTTTGTTTTGTTTTGTTTTTGGAAGGAGGAATCCTTGATCAAAAGTATTTAGAGATTCTTGGCTCAGAGGTTGCAAACCTTTGGAGGCCAGAAAAAAAGGCTGTGAATTTCTGTTCGGGCCCCCTTTTCTGTCCCACCATTGAGTAAATCATGCAGGCCAGCTACACAGGACATCAAATAGAGGTAGTGAGTCACACATGATCGATATCCCCACGGTGTCTCCAATCAGGGACGAGGAGACAGGGAGACCCACCGAAGGGGCCTGGCACACGTTGTTGAATACAGGACGGAGGGTAGGATTTACACACTGGTTGAGGAGTTACTGAGTGGACGGAGAGTGGGAAGGTGTTGGAGGCAAAAGCAAGAGTTTGAGGAAGATTACGGAAGGAAGGGTATTCCGCCGTGGTTTCGAGAGCTCAGAGAGGGATGGTTTGGACAGCGGGTGGCTTGTCCAGTGGGGAAAAGACCCACAGGAAAGGTGCTTTTTCCTAGAACAGTGCCTGGGACATTGCAGGTGCCCCATACATATATTTTGAGTGAATGAAGCAAAGGATGCATTAAAGACGACCTTGAAGGCCAGGATAAGGACATGAGGTTGAACCGTAGGCAGCGAGAAGGCGCGCTCATAACAGTGGGTAACCTTCATCATCTTCAGTGGTTTTGAAGATGAGGGTGAAGTGCTCAGATCTTCGCTTTGGGGAGAGAGGCCTATGTTGTGCTTTGGCTAGAGTCGCACTGAAGTCCTACACAGCGTCTGCTCCTGCAGAGCTTAAGTTCTGCTGGTAGAGACAGAGGTGGAGGAAACATAAACACACAGAAAACTAAGTAAGTCCAGAGCTAGGACGGAAACAGTCAGGGGAGTATGAGACCTAATAATGATGCTTTGGCCTCAGCCAGGCCAAGGGAGGAGAAGAGAGCGCCTCGGGCAGAGGACAAGCCCATGCACGTTCCCTGAGCTGAGAAGGGGTCAGCCAGCCGGAAAAAGTAAATGACAGAACAAAACCACAACTAACTCACTGTGACTCATGTGGAGACAGTAACCCAAGGTGCGCCTGGAAACAGGCAGGGCGAGGGCGAGGCCGGGCCCGGAGGGATGGCTTAAGAATTTTGATTCCTATCCAAAGAGCAAAAGGAATTATTGCAGGGTCTGCATAGTGGAGTGTGCAAGCTTCTATTGATGTATTTTAATAGGTGACTGTTGAGCGCATGGCTCCAGGTGATTTGTACCTGGATAAAAGGCGACATACCTCCCTCTCTCCGGACAGTCATGATGTATGTGTGTTCGCTAGTAATAGAATTCTGGGGTAAAAGTATATTAACAATATTGATTAGGATTTTGCTTGTTTGCTGCGCTTAAGAAGCAATCCAGAGGTAGGTGATCCCAGAGCTCACTCAGCAGCTCAGCTCAATAGCTTCTCTGGGATTCTCTCAGCCCTTTCCTTTTGGTCACAGTTTGTCTGCCACAGCTCCCAACATCACATCATCACCCATCAATATACAAAGCAGAAAGAGCGAGAAAGCCTTCTCCTTGTAGCTTCCCGTTTTTTGCCAACAGGGGGTATATCTCCCAGAAACCTCTCCGCAGATTTTCTCTCTGTGGAGATTACGTGGCCGGCTGAGCCAGAGGGAGGCTGGGAAAGTGAGTGGTCGCCATGGTCTGCTTCCCTGCTAGCCCGAAGGGCCAGCGAGCAGGCAAACGAGTGCAGACCATGGCGGCTTCTTGAGGGCATGTTTACTTTTTCCCCGTCTCTTTTGAGACTTTCTGATTCAGTCTGTGAAAAGAAGTTCCTCTTTCTCGCACGGAAGCCACACCGGAACCAAATCATCTGGGCTGTAGAGCGATCTGGAGCCCCGGAAAGAAGGTGGCACAGGTGACGGTGAGGCAGTGATCAAGGAGGGAGGGAAGGAAAGCCAAGTGTGACTGCACAGCGCATCTGCCCTCTGGCCCACATTGCACAGCGCGGGTAGTTACGGGCTTGCTGCGGGGGAAGGAGCCCTGGCCTGGGGGTCCCAAGGCATCTGTCCTGATGCAGTCCGCCCTTGACCAGCTGGGCGACCTTAGACCAGGCACCACTTGCTTATAAATGAAGCATTTCCTCTAGAAAAACAACATATAAAATAATAGAGCAAACATCAACCATCAACCCAGCCTGAGGACCCATCCCAGGGACCACTCAGACCCCTGGTCCCTCGCCTGCAATATCATCCCCACGCCTTTGACTACAGTTTTGAGTTGGGTGTTTGTAATCTCTTGAATTTGAGCCTTTCTAGTACATATTTGTTTCCTTAAACAATGCATAATGTTTAGTGTATGTCTGAAACTTGGTATAAGGTGGTGTTCCGCTAATGCATTCTTTGACAGTTTATATTTTTTTTTTCATTCAGTTTGTTGTTTTCTCCCACATTGTAGGTGATACGTCTACTTCTAGTTGATTCAGTTTAACTGCCGCGAACCACTGCACCACTTAAGGGTTCTGGTGTATTTATCCTCTCTGCCGCTGAGAGACATTTGGCATCATTACCATTTGTTTTTACTGTTCCAGCCTGGTATTTTTGCATACGTTGCCCAGTGCGCATGTGCACGGATTCTCTAGCGTGGTAGGGGGAGGGTCGCTGTGTGGGGTAAACACGCAGTTTCGAGCCACACCCAGCAGGACCCGATCCTGTTTCCGCTGCGTGCCGCGGGGCATGAGCATGGGCGACCCGTCCTCTACCCTCCCTCCCCTGGTTCTGCGTCTGCACTGATGAATGTCATTACGAGAAACATTGTGAAATCACATGAAATCGTGTCCATCAAATAAATGCCTGACAGAGTCTGGGCACAATAGGTTTTGCGGTCGGTGGTACCGCCCCGCCTTTCCCTTTGTTCTTCTGTGTCACTATTTATAAAATGGTGATTTGGGGCTCCTGGGTGGCTGGATCAGTTGGGCCTCCGACTGTTGATTTCAGCTCAGGTCAGGATCCCAAGGTCGTGGGATCCAGCCCCACATCAGGCTCTCTGCTGACGGTGCAGAGCCTGCTGGGGATTCTCTCTCTCCCTTTCTCTCTGCTAGTCCTCGGCTCATGCTCTCCCTGTCTCCCAAAGTAAACAAGTCAATATTTAAAATAACCCTTTTAAAAGTGGTGATTATATCTCTCAGCTTGCTACCCACCCAGGATCACAGGGGATAAGGTAATAGGTAATACCTTTGGAAATTTCGGTCCTCATGAGACAAAAACGTTCTAACATCAGCCATATCACACAATTCAATGTAATGTATAAGAATGCTTCAAAAGTGGAAAACAGGCCTCTTTCACTCCTTCATTCACCAGACACTTTTTTCAGACATTTTTTGGGGCGTGCTACACACCAGGCACCAGGTCATCAGAGATTGAAATAGACACAGACATGGACTTGATGTTCATGCAAACTGTAGAGAACCTGCAGAGAATCGTAGTGGACAGTCAGCACGCAAGTGGGTGCACACCGTGGTGAGAGGAAGGAGAGTGACAACTGAGAAGATGGGTGAGCGATCGTCTGAGCTCTTCTTGGGTGTCCTGAACTGAGGCTGATTCTCGCAGCGACCCTGTGAGATAAATACTGTTATTGCACCGCTCAGCCAGGGGCCCGCTCCAGGGGTAACTGCGGGGAGTTCAGGAAAGGGGATATTTACTAGGTGTGGGGAGGCCTTGGGGCCCCAGAGGCCAACAACCACTACCCTGTGGGCAGTTCCTCAAAGTTAGGACCCTGAGATCCTAAACAGGACCCGGAGGGAGGGGGATGGAGCCACCACCCACCAGGCAGTGAGTCGGTTGAAACAGCCTGATCTCTCTGCCTGCCTCCCATTGATTGAATCCAACCAGAGGACAGAGAAGGCCACCGAGCAGTCCAGCGGAGCCTAGAGGAGAGTGGAGAAGGAGCCAAGACTGCTCACCCCCTGCTGTCCTCACTCACCAGTGGGGAGAGTAAGGCTCGGAGAAGGGGAAAGACAGTCTCAGGATAGAGAGTGGAGGAAAGAACGGCCCGGAGAGGGTTTGCACCGGGGGGGGGGGGGGGGGGGGGGGGAGGGGGGGGGGGGGGGGGGGGGGGGGGGGGGGGGGGGGGGGGAGCACCCCAGTGAGGCGAGTCCCCAGTGTGTTGGAGGAACAGAAGGAAGGTCAGTTCAGAGTGGCTGCGTGTTTGAACAAGGTGCAGAGAGAGGCTGTTTGAAGGAAAGTGTTTGTTCTGACTACAAGCAAAGCCTCCTCCCAAGGAGCTTGGCAGGAAGGTCCCTGGTGGCTCGGTTCTCTCATCGGGATTCATGCAGGGCCTGCTGTGGTCACCAGTCTGGTTTCCCCTCACTGGGTCACCCCACTGGTGTGTGGTGACCTAAGAGTGACCGCTTCTCAGCTGGAGGTTCTTGGCAGGACGCCCAGGACGGACGGGCTGAGCTTGGCTCGGGGCCGGGAGGGCTCTGCGACGCTGCGGTCAGTGCACTGAGTGATGAGCGCAGCCTAATGGCGCAGAATGTGTTTAAAATGCAATCCAGGTGCCAGGCCCTATTCTACATGCAGTACCACGAGGGAGCCTCCACCCTTGGCCGAGCAGACTCCCATATCCACAAGGGCACCACTTACAGTGAGACTGCGCCAAAATTGACTTTGGAGGGAGGTGGCCTCCCTGCGTGAGAAAGGGGCAGACAGAAGAGAGGCAGAGGGCACCTCTACTCTGGGGGCCGGGCAAGTGCTCTGGACCTCAGTGGCTGGTGTGCCACATTTCCGTTCCCATGAGGGGCAAGGCACACTTCTGAGGAGAAGCAGAGTCTTCCACCTGTGTTTGCAGTGCTGGGCTCCAGGTGTGGGCCTCACATAATGTGTGTGTTTATTTGAATAGCTTTTATCCAAGTATGTGTATATATATGCATCCGTCCACCTGTCTATTCATATATGTATCTGTCTGTCTACCTATCATCTATTTACCTATTTGTCTATTTACCTATCTATCATTCCATCCATCCATCCATCCATCCATCCATCCATGTATGTATCTATCTATCAATCATCTATTTATCTATCATTTCATCCATCAATCACAAACAGCTAAATAGGACTAACATTTACTTCATTCTAGGAATGCTTCTGGGGTGTCTGGGTGGCTCAGTCGGTTAAGCATTCGACTTTGGCTCAGGTCATGATCTCACTGTCTGTGGGTTTGAGCTCGATGCCAGGCTCAGAGCCTGGAGCCTGCTTCAGATTCTGTGTCTCCCTCTCTCTCTCTCTGCCCCTCCCCCGCTCATACTCTGTCTGTTGTCTGTGTGTCTCCCTCTCTCAAAATAAAATAAAGACATAAAAAGATTAAAAAAAAAAAAAGAAATTCTTCCAAGCACATTAACTTAATTTCACTCTCACCAAAAGCCTGTGAGGCAGGTACTATAATAATTCCCATTTTCAGATGGTCATATAGAGGCATAGAGTGTCTGTGTAATGTGCCCGGTGTCATTGCACAGCTAGTAAGTGGGAGAGTGGAAATTTAAATCCAAAAAAACTGGCCCTGGAGAAGGGCTCAAAGAATAGTAGGGACCACCTTTAGCTCCTTCACCTTAGATTCAAAATCATTGCCACTTTACAATTTCTGCTCTTTCTCTCTTTCTCTCTCTCATACACACACACACAAACACACACACACATTTTTCTATACTATCTGAAAGCAAATTGCAAATTTCACATTTTACCCCAAAGCATGCATCTTCTCAGAGTAAACACACGCTCCTAGAATTCTGCTTGTCTCTCCCCAGCTTTCTTGAGATGTAATTGACATATAATACTATATAAGTTTAAGGTGCAGAATGTAACAGTTTGACATATGTAGATTTTGTGGAATAATTGCCGCACTAAATACATCCATCACCTCACATGGTTACAGTGGCGTGTGTGAGCAGCTTTAAAATACCGTAAAGCCTTGGTTTGCGAGCATAATTCATTCCAGAAACATGCTTGTAATCCAAAGCACTTATATATCGAAGCAAATTCCCCCATAAGAAATAATGGAAACATGATTCCTTCCACGACCCAAAAATATTCATATGAAAATGATTATAATATTGTAATATAATACAAAATAATAAAAAATAGAAATATAAAGAAAAATAAACAACTTAACCTGCACTTACCTTTGAAAACCTTGTTGGCTGGTGTGGGGAGACCGGAGAGAGGCAGGTGATTGTGTAGGACACTCTCACTAATGGAATCACTGCTGCATATTGGCTCATTGGAATCATTTTCTTTTCATGCAGCTTTATCAGGGAACCTGTCCAGTGATGCTTGCTTTTGCCTCTTTTTGAGAATTTCACGGGAATGGGCACTGCGTTGTCATTCAACAGATGTATCACTCGCACTGCCTTATTCGGGTGGTGCTTTTCTACAAAATTTTGCCCTGTTCCCCACATTTCCCACATCTCCCGAATCTCATTTGCAGTGAGGGATTCCTCCGTCTTTTCCTCCTCCTCCTCTGCAGAGATGCAGATGTAGACTTCTTATGAAGCCCTGCAGTTTTGGCCACTCACATACCTCATTCATGCTTCTCAGTGATTTCCTTCTTAACTCCACCGTATTCATCCCCTTCTTCTTACCGCCATTCTTTTCAAACTTTCTCTGTATCGGGGCCATTTTATACGCTTGCACAGATGCTGACTGCAGTACAGTATTAATAAATTCTTGTCATATACTGTATTTAATGTAACTGGCAATAAGGCAGCAGAGGAAAGGGTCTGTCTGCAGGCAGCCTGACCTGGAAGGAAACAAAGCATTCCTCAGCCTACTCTTGTATGGAAAAGCCAAGGGCTTTCCACAGGTGCTTGGAAGTAACAAACATACACTAGTGCCAGTTGTGGGCACCTTCCGATGTTCTGAAAAATCACTGGTTTCTGCCAGACCCTGCAGCCTGAGACGGAGCATCCGAGCATGGGAGACGAGCACCCACAATCCTGCAGTGAGAGAGAGAGAGAGGAGGACCATTGGCTCAGTTGTGATTATGTGATGGTCAGTGTCACATGTTATGTGTATTACAAGACATGTTTATTAGAAATGTTTGCTCGTCTCACAAAACACTCACAGAACAAGTTACTCACAACCCAGCGTCTTCCTCTATATGATACAGTTATTAACTGTGGTCACCATGCTGTGCATTACATCCCCAGGGCTCATTTATCTATAACTGGACGACTCCATCTTTTAGCACCCCTCACCCATTTCCCTACCCCCCCCACCTCTGGCAACCACCAATCTGTTCTGTTTCTGTGAGTTCAGTTATTTTATTTATTTATTATTTTTTAATATTTGCTTTATTTTTAAAAGAGAGAGACAGACAGAGCGTGAGCAGGGGAGGGGCAGAGAGAGAGGGAGAGACACAGAATCTGAAGCAGGCTCCAGGCTCTGAGCTGTCAGCACAGAGCCCGATGCGGGACTCAAACTCATGAATCTTGAGATCATGTCCTGAGCTGAAGTTGGCCCATAACCGACTGAGCCCCCCAGGAACCCCCAGTTGGTTTAGATTCCACCTGGAGGTGAGATCATATGGTATTCGTCTTTCCCCACCAGATTTGTTCCACTTAGCATACTTCCTTGAAGATTTGTCCCCGTTGTCACAAATAACATAATTTCCTGCTGTTTTATGACTGAGTAATATTCCATTGTATATATGCACCATGTCTTCATGATCTGTTTATACATCCATGGACACTTCGGTTATTTCCAGGGCTTGGCTATTTTGAATAATGCCACCGTGAGTCTGGGGCTGCAGATACCTCTCTGAGGTGGTGATTTCATTCCCTCTTGTTATTTACCCAGAAGAGAAATTGCTGGATCATGCAGCAGCTCTAGTTTTGATTTTGCGAGGAGCCTCCATGCTGTTTTCCACGGCGGCCACACCCGCCCGCACGCCCACCAGCCCTGCACAAGGACTCCCTTTCCTCTGCATCCTCACCGACACCTGTTATCTCTGGTCTTTCGGATCACTGTCATCCTAACCCGTGTGAGGTCGTTTCTCATTGTGGTTTTGATTTGCATTTCCCTGATGATGAGTGAGGTCGAGCATCTTTTCTTGTATCTTTTGGCCATTTGGATAGCTTCTTTGGGAAAATGTCTTTTGCCTATTTTTACTTGAGTTATTTGGTATTTTTGTTTTTTGTTTTTTATTGTTGAGTTGTATGAGTCCGAGCTCTTAAACCTTCCTGGCTACAGATAGAACACCGTCTTGTGATTTCTTTTCAGCTGATGACCAGTTAAAACCCAGGGAATGATGGACCTTTGGGTGGTTGGAGACAGTGGAGCAGACTGAGGAGGTCTAGGCAGAGAGTGAGAGACAAAAAGGAAGTGAAGCCGCATGTAACTGAGGGTGAACGGTCCCCAGCAGAGTGATTCTCCACTTCTCACCCTGACTATTGGAACCTGCAATGCGTGAAGATAAATTTAAATTCCACCCTCTCTTCCCCTGCCTTAAAAATTCAGCTCACTCTGTTGCCAGGGCCCCACCAGGCTGCCCACAGACATCAGTCAGTCCTTTGCTTCGGTTGGTTCACCTAGAAATTTCTGTGTTGCGGCTGCAAGGCCACTCAGAGCTGACTCTGTTTCCTTCCTTCAGGACCTTTTACATCTCCTGAGCCATGAGTGGAATATTCTTCGAGTCCTGTTGGCTGTTTTGTTTGGTTTTCCCTGCCTCTAGCCCGCCTCCTTGTTCCTGATTGGCGGTAGGAAAGCCAATGGTTCTGATAGCTGGATAGATCGAAACAGATCACAACCCACAACAGGACCCTATGGTAAACAGCTGCATTGCTCTGAGCGATGGCCTCTCTCAGAAGGAGTGACAGCTGCCTCATGTACCAGCACGGCACATGTGTCCACTCTGACTTCTGTCCAGTGTGTGGTGTTCTGCGGAGAGCCTCCTGAGCCAAAATATGGCATTTTGCAAAGTCCAGCAGGAGTTATTTGTGCAGCGTTTTCACAAAAACTTCTTTCCGAGGTTTGCAAGGGGCAGAGGTCTTTGAAGGTGCTAACTGTGATGGCTACAGTAGCTTTATTGAGCTCTTGCTAGAAGCCAGAGGCGGTGCTGAGTAGTTTACACGCGTATCTCATTTAATCCTTGCCAGGGTCTCTGAGATCTAGGTACTGCTATTGTTTCTAATTTCACAATAGAGAAAATGGAGCTCAGAAACGGGAAGTCATCCGTCCGCCCCCAGTTTCTGATTCAGTATGTCTGGGTGGGACCTGAGAATTTGCATTTCTACCAGGTCTCCAGGTGACGCTGCTGGCCCGGGGCCACACTCTGAGGACCACACAGTTTCTGAGCAGCTGCTCCTGTGGCCTGTGTCAGCGGGTCACCTGGCCTGACCCGCGCTGCCCTCAGCCCGGAGGCCTCCTTACCCGCCTTTCAGACCCAAGGTCCAGAAGAGGGAAGTGGCGCCCTCAGAAACACAGGGGTGTGGCGGACTTCACATCCACTCCTCTGCACACTACGCCGCGGCTGCCTTCTGGAGCAGCTCTCCTCGTAGATTTTAAAACCGGTGTGTCAAATCGAGACTCCTGGGGAGGGTTTGCCCATCCCTCTTTGCTGGCCTGGGGTCACCGCAAGGAGAAGGAGTAGAGGAAGCCCTACAGAGTCACTCACTCTGACTTGGATATCTTCCCAAGCAGAGCTTGGGGGGAAGTTCTGGGACACACACTTTGGTCCCGGTGTCTGTGGTCCGTGACTCCCTGTGCCCCACGCCAGGAGCGAGAAGCCTGACCCTTCCCTGCACAGCAAACGGCCCTCTGGTGGACTAAAAGAGTTAATGCAGTTTCCAAAAGGTTTCACATGGGAAGCGCGGGGTGTCAGAACTCATCTGCATTGAGGGTCTCAATCCTGGCTGTGCACTAGACTCACTGAGGCAGGCAGAAAATGCCAGCAGTGAGCCCAACGCCAGAGCTGCTCCTGCCGCTGGGCTTGGGGGCATCCGGCAGCTCGGACAGCCTGTCGTTACAAAGAAAAGCGTTCCAGGTGAATTCTGAGATCAGCCGGGGGTAAGAGCTGCTGAGCAGGAAGCAGAAGCCCCTGAAGAGCTTGTTAAAACACACATTTCAAAGCTCCACGCCCCCCCCACCCCCACCCCAGAGAGTCCACTTCAGTGGGTCTGGGTCCGAGCAACAGAATTTGCATCTCTCACAAACTCCTGGGTGATGCCGATCCCGCCTTCCAGAACTGTACTTGGAGCCAGCACACGCACCCATGTCATGTTCAGAGAACCGGTCAGAACCGCAGAGGAGCGATGGCTTCAGGTCACGGAGCCAGTGGCTTGCACATCCTGGGTGGGAACTCAGCTCCGCTGCCTGTAGCCCGAGGCGAGCTTTGCCACCGGGGCCAGCACCTCCATCCGACAGACATTTATTAAGGACCAAATAAGTACTTGGTGCCATTCTATCTCTATTGAGACAGTCACAGTTCCTGTCCTCCCAGACCTTGCGGTCAGGTGAAGTGGTTTCAACCAGGGATGGTTTCGTTCCCCTCCCTTCCCCCCACCTCCCCACCAGGGACACTCGGGAATGTCTGGAGACCTTTCTGGTTGTCCCAGCTGGGACAGAAGGGGAGGGACACTACTAGCATCTAGTAGGCCAAGGCCAGGGGTACCGCTAAGCATCCTACAGGGCACAAAAGAGTCCCCTGCAACACTGAATGACCTGGCCCAAAATGTCAGTAGTCCTGAGGCTGAGAAACCCCGTCCAGTTGGCAAGACAGACATAGAAATGGGTGATTAAAGTGCACTGGGGGTGACATCTGTGATGGAGGAAGTCGAGGGTGCTGTTGGATCCAGAGAAGGGGACCTTATCCACGGGTATGGGATCTGGGGAATTCGAGGAAGAGGTAATGTCAAAGCTGAAAACTGAAAGAGGAGTCAAACAAGACAGTAAGTTTGGGGCGCATAAAGAATGTTTACTGTGGCGGCGCCTGGGTGGCTCAGTAGGTTAAGCGTCCAACTCAGGCTCAAGTCATGCTTTTGCCATTCATGGGTTCAGGCCCCACATCTGACTCTGCGCTGACAGCTCAGAGCCTGGAGCCTGCTTGGGATTCTGTGTCTCCCTTTCTGCCCCTCCACCTCACTCTGTCTCTCTCTCTCTCTCTCTCAAAAATAAAAACATATTAAAAAGAATTTTTTAAAGGATGTTTACTTTGGACAAGGGAGACGGCGTGTACAAAGAGGAGAAAAAACACCTTGGAGCAGGACCCCCAAGTAACCTTGCACACAGCGCCCGCCCACATTGGTCTAAGCGCTGTTCGGCCAGTCGCGTGCTTAGCACTCTCAGCTACTCTATGCTTCTGCTATCCCCATGTTAGAGGTGTTGCACCTGTGGCCCCGAGGGGTCAAATGGCTTGCCCAAGGTCACAGGGCTCAAATGTGGTGCGGCTGGAGTTAGAAGTGGGCATCCTGTCTTCCGCAGTCCCTGGCTTTGACGACCCTTCTGCATGTAGATAATGATCCAGTCTATTGGGGCTTGAAGGAAGCGGAGGGGGGAGAGTGTCGTGCGGAAGTGAGAGGAAGATGGCACCCAGGGGAGGGGACAGGCCGGCACAGACGCGCAAGTCACCTGACGGCGTGGCGTATCGCTGTGGCAGCGGGAAGTCATTGAAGGATTTAGCTGGGAAAGGGACCTAGGTAGATGTTCAGGGGGAAGAACCCAGAGTAAGAGTGAGCTGAGGTAGGGAAGCCTTTTTAATTCATGATCCCAGAGGGAACCCTGTATTACTTCGGTATTTCAGGGAAAGGGGCGTGTTTCTGGGCTTCTTTAAAAAAAAACCCGCTGTCCAATGTCTCTCCCCGAGAATATCAACAAGGTGCCTGTTGGCCTGTGATAAAATCAGGACAAAGTGGGAAAAAACGGGCTTCAGCGTTGCCTTTCAGAAGCGTCTTCTCCATGGCTAGCCCCCGAGTGTCGTTCAGCTAGCTCGCTAACTAGAAGCTTTAAAAGAACGGAACTGTTTAGTAGTAGAAAAATACAGTTATTAGCTATGATTATAGGGGAATCCGACCGAGCCGTGAATGGGCTTTGCCTGTCTTCTCCTAACTGGCAATTTCAAGCTGCCTCCTCTCCCCAAATTTCAGAAAAGGAGGGACCCAAACCTTGCAAGCGTCTCCACCTTGTTTATTTGTTATTTTTAAACAAATCAAACGGAAATTGATCTGCCTTCTTGGGAACGCGGCAGCTGCCAAACGGCCTGGCTCTCCTGCAGGTGTTCGTGGTGAACACCGTCCGTTAGCCATGATGGTTTCAACTGTGAATAATCAGGGAACTAATTACAGCCCGTGTGGCATCGCCCTCACCGGCAGGTGACATCACTCACTGCTAAGTGGGGTGGCAGTGAGCCTCCCGTGCTTTGGAGGAAGCGGTCGTTTCTGGGTAGCCTCCCAACACTGGTCTGCTCCAGGGGTCTCAGTAGGAACAGGTTGAAGGTGAGCATCACCCGCGTGCCCCCCTGCCTGTCCCTTCCTTCTCAACAAAGAGTGATTAAGGATCTGAGTTTCAGGCACTACCCAGTGGCACTTGTATCCTGCACGGTAAGCTAGATGATAAGTAAGCGACGAAAGAAGATCAGTCTTAATGGTTATAAGGGCCGGGAAGAAAAGCAAACATCGTGTTACCTTAGAACGAAGAGCATCCACAGAGGCCTGACTGACCAGAAGGACATGGCCCCGTAAAGATCTAGGGGCAGAAGGTTCCAGCAAATGCAGAGGCCCAATAAAGCAGCAAGCCCAAAGTTCTAGAGGGTAGAAGGCAGCATTGCCAGGATGGATTAATGGAGGTCATTTCAGCTTTGCAGCCATCGCCCTGAGCTTAGACGTATTGTGACGTCAACAGGTCAGCCCAGAGGGCTTCATGGAAGAGGAAGGCAGGATCAATGTGAGACCAGTGGAGAGAGGAGAGCAAGAGTTCATGCAGAGAGACCAGTGACCAGCTTGGCTGCTGGTGGCTTGATCCAAGGTGCTGACGGCAGAGGTGAGGAGCTGGATGCAGGGACCCAGGCGGCCCTATGGAGGCAGAGCCCCCAGCTGCCGCATGCTTGGGTGACAATCATCCCAGGCCTCTGGGTGCATCGCTGCCTTTCCTCTTCAGACCAGTGGACAGAGCTTCTCTCTACAAAGCATCCTCTTCTCCACCCAGCATTTCTTAAGCACCTGCTGTGTACGTGGGTTGGAGTTCTCTTTAAGTGCTGTGTCCCTGTGATACCAATACACAAAAGCAATAGAGCTTTCTCAGTGGAAAACTTCGGTGGTTCCCATAAAGGCTGCCATATGCACTTGAGACAGTATCCACTGGTTTGGGTTTGGGCTTATTTCTGGGTCACAAGGACCTTACAAATTCTCATGAGGAATGATGTGGAAACTTCCAGGAAAATGCATATGCTCGAAAGAGCATTCATACATATATCCCCTGAAGACTATCCATGCACAATCTAGGGGCCATAGGGACCCCAGCAGATTCCCTCCTATCAAGTGACAGGGCACTCACTTCCTCTGTCTGGAAAGTCTTTAAACAATTCCACCAAGTGCCACCCAGCAGACCCATCACCAGGAGTCCTTGCCTGTCATAAGTCAGAGCACAAGGGCCAGCACTCCCAGAGGTACGTCCATTTCCAAATGGGGATAAGCTGCCACCATTGACCTAAATGTGGTCAAGGGGATAAAAGAGTCAGGAACCAGCAAGGACATCAGGAGCCAGTCTGAGCCCTTCCCAGCACAGGCAGAGCTCACAAATGTGACCCTGGGGAGTCGGGCAGCCTGGCTTCAGGACTTAGCTTCAGTGATCACTGGTTATATGAGCTCAGGCAAGGCCGCATGCTTTCTAAGATTCAGTTTGCTCTAGAAGGGGGAGGGGAATGGCAGTTTCCCCTGTGTTTGGGGGGAAATTAAGGGAGGCTGTGTCTCCAGTGCTAAGCCCCCCACAGTGGTGGGGGTTATAAGCCAAGAGGGCTTGGGTAAGTCAAGGCACTTCCGACCCTCATGTAACAACGTTCCTGCCCCAACAAGCTGGGTGTTCTGGAGAATCAGATGTAAGAATATATATGAAAACCCCTTTATGATCGCAACAGGCAATATTAAATCACTGAAAAGGGATGTTCTGTGACTTAAAACAAACCAGACAATAAATAAACTTTCTTTTTAGTCTGTTGCAACATCCTCTGAGATAATTGGTGGCATCCTAAGAAACTGGGGCGGGAAAATTTTCGCCTACACTCATAAAGCACGTTGAGTAAAACGTTTGTTGGACTCAGCTGAGTAGCTGATGAATCACCGTTTAGAGCTGGGTGCGTTCCAAAATGTGGTCACATCTGGATGAACTGGAAATGTACGGAAGGAAATGCTGATCAATTGACTGCTCTGGTTTGAAGTCTCCGTTTTTGTTCTTGCCCTTGTATGCAAGTCCACCGTCCTTTTTTGTCAGAAGGAACTAGGCAGGGAGGGGAAGCTTTGGTGAATTCAGATCTTCATTGTCCTCAAGGTGATGGCCACTGCTGCTGCACAGGGCTGGACACGGACAGGTCACAGGCAGCGTATTCAGGGTGAACGAGGACCGATCCCTGAACATTTGTAGGTCCATGAGGTAGAATATTTTTTAGCCGTTAAAAATTCTTATTGTGGGGCGCCTGGGTGGCTCAGTCGGTTAAGCATCCGGCTTCGGCTCAGGTCATGATCTTGCAGTTCATGGGTTCAAGCCCCACGTCGGGCTCTGTGCTGACAGCTCAGGGCCTGCAACCTGCTTCAGATTCTGTGTCTCCCTCTCTCTCTGACCCTCCCCTGCTCACACTGTCTCTCAAAAATAAATAAAAAACATTTTTAAAAATTTAATAAAAAATTTTCCTATTGTAAAGCAACATTTAATGGCTAGAGAAGCTATTATAGACTATGTCCCCACCCCTGCCCCACAAAAAGAAAAGAATAAAAAGACATGTTGAAGTCGTAATTCTCAGTATCTCAGACTATGTCCTTATTTGGAAATAGGGTCATTGCAGATGTAATTAGTTAAGAGGAGGTCATACTGGAGTCAGAGGCCCCTAATCCAATGATGACTGATGTCCTTATAAGAAGATGGACATGTGAAGACAGAGACACACAGGGGGATGTCACGTATGATAAAGGCAGAGATTGGAGTAAAGCCGCTGCAGGCTAAACAATGGCACGGATTATGGAAGGATTCCCCTACAGATTTCAGAGGATCGTGGCCCTGCCGGCATCTTGACTTTGGACATGTAGCTTTCAGACCAAAACAATACATTTCTGTTGCTTTAAGCCACCCAGGGTTGCTTTGGCAGCTCGAGGAAATAATATTGATAGGTGGAAAAGCAACTGATCAGTGTGCAGAGTATGGGCTCATTTGCATAAAAGTCACGGTTATGTACTTGTCAATGACCAGAAGGATACGCAGTACCTTGCTAACAGAGGCATCACCAGACGATGAGATCCCAGGTTTAAATTTTTGCTCATTCTTCTAGTCCATATTTTCTAAATTTTCAGAACAAATAGATTATTAGTTTAATCGGGAAAAAGGTAATTTTTTTTTTACAAGAGAAATAATTACCCCTGGAACTAGGCTTCCCACACATACACCTTATATCAAAAAACAGCATGTAAAATTTGCCTCCTAAGATCTCAGCCTTGAAATATCCCCTCTCTCAGACTCTGGCTCTGTACTGAGAGAGGAGCTGAGAGAGAAAGGACTTATGCTCTCCTTTATAAGCACTGGCTCCACTACCATCAGCATGTCACATGTAAGTTCCCGGGGCGCCTGGGTGACTCAGCTGGTTAAGCATCCGACTTCAGCTGGCGTCATGATCTCTCAGTTCATGGGTTTGACAGTGCAGAGCCTGCTTGGGATTCTTTCTCCTCCTCATCCTCCTCCTCATCCTTCTTCTTCTTCTTCCTCCTCCTCTTCCTCCTCCTCCTCCTCCTCCTCCTCCTCCTCCTTCTTCTCTTCTTCCTCCTCCTCTTCCTCCTCCTCCTCTTCCTCCTCCTCCTCTTCCTCCTCCTCCTCCTCCTCTTCCTCCTTCCTCCTTCCTCCTCCTCCTTCGCCTTCCTCCTCCTCCTTCCTTTCTCTCTCTCTCTCTCTCTCTCAAAATAAATAAATAAACTTGGGGAAAAAAGTAAAAACAAAAAGAATGTCCATATAAGGTCTGACATGACCCAGAACCTGACAACATTTCCACTCTCCTTTCCACCCATACCAATCAGCTTATACCTTGCACACGCACACACACATACACACGCGCACGCACGTGCGCACACATGCACATCGCTTACACATATCGATGTGGTAATATTCTCCTTCATTCCTGAAGGAATCTCCTGTGGCTTTCCACAGAAGCCAGGTTGTGCTATGCCTCAGTGCCTTTGCTCATGCTGTTTTCTTTGCCAAGAATGCCCTCCCCACTGAATTCCAGTCATCTCTAGATCCTCAGCTCAAATGCCAATTCCTCCAAGAAGACTTCTTTGATGTCTCTGCCTCATTAAGGGTTTTTTGGGAGCTCCTATCTGTGCTATCACAGTACCTAGGTGTCCTGGCATCTTATCCCCGGTCACGGATTTGACTTCCTTCTGTCTGTCGCACTGCGGTGTCAGCTCCGGGAGGGCAGCAAACACTCCCTGGTCATCTTTGTACCGGAGTGCCTGGGCCCAGTACACAGCAGCAATTCAGGAAGTCCGGGCAACAGAAGACAATAAGATTGTTGGGCTGTGTCATTTAGAGACTACATATCTCTACTCCTATTTTTGCCTCCTACAGCCTATCATCCATAAACCGATCATTTAAAAATAAGTAGTGTTAGGTCATCCTCAGCTTAAAACCCTTACATGGGTCCCAATTACTCTTAGAATAAAATTCAAATCCCTTGACCAATAAGGTCCTGCAGGACGTCCTCTGACAACACTAACCTTAGCTTATATAGTTTATGTACTATAAATACTTGCTAAATGTTGAAATGGATGGATAGGTATGAGATAGGTGGATGGATAATGATGGATAGGTGGGTGGATGGATGGTTGGATGGATGCAAGGAAGGAAGGATAGGAGAATGGCTGGACGGATGAATGGATGGATGGCTCGGATGGTTAGATGGAAGGGAGGATGGGAGAATGGGTGGATGGATGAATGGATGGATGGTTTTGATGGATGGATGGAAGGGAGGACGGGAGAATGGATGGATGGATGAATGGATGGATGGTTGGATGGATGGGAAAATGGGTGAATGGATGGTTGGGTGGATGGGAAAATGGGTGAATGGATGGTTGGGTGGATGGATGGATGATGTCCTATCTTCCATTTATGTGAGTGTAAACTTGCAGGGAGTTCACCTTGAGTGTTTATTTTTCTCTTCAAATAAACTTTTGAAAATATTCCACAGCAAGAGAAAAGTATGCTTGAGTTTTGGTTGGGCCACTTTTTGTCATTTGCAAGTGTGTTGCTGCCCTGGGACTCAGCTCCCTTATCTTTTTACAGAGCATTAAGCCAGATGATTCAATAAGGTTCACTGGAGTGTCTTCTTCGGCCAGCGGTCCCCAGGCATCCACACCGGGCCACTTAACTGATGTCTTTCACCTACTCTCCCCTTCTTCTGTTCTCCAGCGCCACCCTAGAGAAAATTCTGGAGAACTGTTAAACCTGTTTTTAGTTGACTGATGACAGCACTTTTCCTCCCAGTTGCCCATCAAGGTGTAAATTCAGGTGAAATTAACTTAACGTAAAACTAACCATTTTAAGTGTATAATGTATAATTATATGTGTATAATTTTAAGCATATAATTCAGTGGTACTTAGCACATTCACAGTGTCAGGCAACCGTCACCCCCACCTAGTTCCAAAACGTTGATCACCCTTAGAGGAAATCTCTTTCCCCATAAGCAGCTCCTCCCATTTCTCCAACCTGCTAACCACGAAGCTGCTTCCCGTTGCTATGGATTTACCTATTCTGGATATTTCTTGTGAAAGGGATCATACAGTATGTGACCATTATGTTTTTGAAGTCCATCCATGTTATAGCATATAGCAGAACTTTATTCCTTTTATGGCCAAATAATATTTCATTGTATGTTCATACTTCATTTTGACGGACATCTGAGTTGTGTCCACCTCTTGAGCTACTGTGGATCGTGCTGCTATGGACAATTTGTTTCTGTTTTCAGCCTTTTGGGGAGGCCAGTTGCTGGGTCATAGGTTAATTCTATGTTTAACTTGCTGAGGAACCCAATCATTCTCCACAGAGGCTGGACCATTTTATGATTTAGCTGCACTTTAAAAATTTTTTTTCTTTACTGTTTTTATTTATTTTAGAGGGAGAGAGCAACAGCATGAGCAGGAGAGGGTCAGAGAGAGAGGGAGACACAGATTCTGAAGCAGGCTCCAGGCTCTGAGCTAGCTCTCAGCACAGAGCCTAAGATTTAGCTGCACTTTTAATAGTCCACCCTCTGGAATCCAGAATTTGTTCACAGTGGTAGGCTTGGAGTCCAGAAGACCGGCTGCCACGTGAGAAGGTCTGTCTTATTCTGAAATGAATAAACACGGCAGACTGTGCCTCTCAGGCTCATCCACCTGGGTGAAGATGGTATCTTCAGTTGAAAGCTACTTCCCAGCTTTTCCCTTCCAATCTAACTCCAGAGTAGACAAAGTTCTCTCCCAGGACTCTTTGAAAATAGTTCACTTTATTGAAGGAAATCAGGTTTCTAGGGAGATGTTTTGGGAAAACTGAGAGTCTCGGAGGACTCAAGAGAGAAGCTTGGCAGGAATGGAGGATACAGGCCACCGTGACCCGTGCCTCGCTGTGTGGACCCCCCCCCACAACACTGCCATCAGCGTCCACCGAGCCGGGCAGAGAGGAGGACAGCCCTCCCTGGTCCAGGGTTAAAGTCGTGGCAGTCAGGAATGTCGCCAAGATAACATTCACCCTTGGGATCTTCATCTCCTGTTGGATGAGAACAGACTTAATGACTCCAGGACCAGAACTAGAGCCTGAGCTACTAAGTGCCACGTGACTCTGCTGAGGGAACGGATCCCTGGGTCCAATTCTGTTAAAACACGTAGTAAATCATGTCAGTTGGTAATGGGGCCAGTATGGCAACAGAAGCAAAAACAAAGAAACAGACATTTTACGACTGGATGTTTGCTCTGTCTCACTCTCTCTGCACCTCCTCCCTCCTCTGCCTATGCACGTGTGCCTCCACATGCGTACACACACACACACACACACACACACACACCTTAGGGGAGCCCCACGATGGTTTATTCTTCAGAGACACCATAAAAAGAATATGGTTATTTGAAAGTCAAGACAGACCTGTGTTAGCATCCCAGAGACCCTCCACTAATTAGCTGTGTGACCCCAAGCAGCTGACTTTACCTCTCTGAACCTCTACTTCTTCACTTACATTATGGAAGTCTCAATAATATCTACGCCAGTCACCACGACTGGCATGACACATACTCGCGGCACACCTACCGTTTGTAGAGACAGTGAGTCTCTCTTCCCATCCCACTGGGCCTCGATGTCGGGGAGGACACGGCCAAGCGCTCCACAGGTTCGAACATTTTCAGAGACCCACGGCAGCCATGTCCTGGAAAAGTCATATTGAAAACAGGGCCAGTTTGGAGGTGTTTGGTGATAATTAAAAATCACAGAGAACACCATGTAACCCGGTAGTCTTTGAAATACCCATTAACGCCAACCATCAAGGAAAAAGCAAAGAGAACCACAGCGTAATTCAGCACTCGATTTCAGACTAACACGCTTTAATCTAGCTTTTAAATTTTTAATTATGTTAATCTAATTTTAGACATTAATGAGATTGTGGTGCAGAGTATTTATTTCCATTTCAGGTTGTTTTCTTTTCTTCTCCATCACTCACTCTCTCAACAGTGCAGGGCGCCGGAGTCGGCCAGCTTCCCAGGAACACTGGCGACTGCTTCCCAAAGGGCCTCTGCCGGGCCACTCAAGGCGTGGTCTGCCCACCGAAAGCATCGGCACCCCCTAGGAGCTGGTTAGAAATGCAGACTCTTGGGCCCCAGCCCAGCCCTGCTGAATCAGAACCTGCACTTTTGAAAGATGCCTCCCGGGTGATTCTCAAGTGCATTAAACCATGAGAAACACTGCATGTGAGGACCCTTAGAGGCCTGGTGGTGATCTGCGGGCAGGGCCGGTCCGTGTGGCAGGAACGGCAGTGGGCTGGCTGCAAAAACTAGGGAAAACCAACTCGTCATTCTGCCAGGGTTTTTTTTTTTTAAATGATTTTTATTTATTTTTGAGAGACAGAGAGAGACAGTGAGAGCAGGGGAGGGTCAAAGAGAAAGAGACACACACACAGAATCTGAAGCAGTCTTCAGGCTCTGAGCTAGCGGTCAGCACAGAGCCCGACGCGGGGCTCGAACCCACAATCCGTGAGATCCTGACCTGAGCCGAAGCAGGATGCTTAACCGACTGAGTTACCAGGCGCCCCTCTGCCAGGGTTTTTATAGCTATTCTCATTCTTGTTTCAATTTGGCTTGGGGACAGGAAGGAACACATTCTCCTGAAAAATCCAACCCCCATAGTGGAACATCAGTCCTTTGGCAACACCAGATCGGTTCTGTGACTGTCAGCAGCAGCCGCTGGAGTGGCCCTGGTCAGAATAAGAGCAGCCCACCTCATTCCGTGCTGTGTGCCCAGCCCTGTTCTCGGTAATAACTAAGGTGATCCTTGTGGCATCCTTGGGAAGTAGGCACCACTATTGTCCCCATTTCACAGAGAAGAAATGGAAGCTCACAAGTGTAAGTGACCTTCTCAAGATCACAGTGATCCCAAGAGTCTGACTGCAGAGCCTGAACTCTTAGAGTTATGTGCCCGGGGGACCTTTAGCACAAGTGAGACCCCGATTCTGTCATCCAGCAAATGTCTATTGAGCACCTACAAAGTGCCCAGCATGCATGAAACCCTGGGGACAGGATTGTGAGTAGAGACAGAGATTTCACCCTGCAAAGCCTATGGTCTCAGAGGAAAAAAGGACCTTAATCAGATTATCACATACATACCTATGTGTACATGTATCCTTGCAAATGGGGGGAGTACTAGGAGAAGAGGCACAGTGGTCCAAGGGTACCCAGAGAGGTGATGCACGGTGCTCCAAGGGCACTGGGAGAGTGGACATGCAGCGCTCCAGGGGTACCCAGAGAGGGGACACGTGGTGCTCTAAGCGTAACTGGCAGGGGGATCTTCCTGGTATGGGTGTCAGGGTAGGCCTTCCTAGAAGATCTTTGAGCTCAGGGCTCAAGGAGGCATAGCTAACAAGCAGGCATGAGTGGTCCAGAAACAAAAGACAACATGTGAAAATACCGTGAGGAAGATGTCCATAGGATGTGTGGAATATCTGAAAGGTCCCAACAGGAGGCCCCTGGAGGCCTGGTCATTCATGGTCTCCGTGTCACCACACAGCCCCCTCAGTGCCCTAGTATGCCTCCTCTCCCATGTCACTATGTCCTCCATGCGCCAAGAGTTCCATCTCCTTCTCCTCTTAGGACCTGGCCCTGCTTTGCGGCAGCACAGATTTGCAGCTGTGTCATCTGGACAGAGGTGGTACATAGGACAGCAGCCCAATTCAGTAGGGCTTGAACCTGAATTCTCTAGCCTCGGGCACTCCTAGGTTCAGGTACTCTGTAGTGGCATTGGGAATGCCCTCTGTCCATCTTTGGACTCTGACTTCTTGGGATGATAGCTTCATCTCCATTGGGTTTGATGGCCCCTCCAACTCTGGATCTGTATATCCCATTAGCTCGTTACCAATCACGAAGACCTCTTTCCTGATGATTCTGTGACCTTTCCAAGGAGAAATCCCAGTGGCCCAACTTGGTTGATATGCCTGTCCCCGAACCATTCACTCTAACCAGGATGTGCTAATACTTTGGTTTGCCAACTTAGGAGACCACCCCTGGAGCCCAAGGCTCCTTAAGGCTGTGACGGAAGAATCTGAATAGTGGACATTTCAGGCATGGTGAGCATGGTGGGGACAGGCCTAGAGGGAGGAGAGCTGTGCCTTTGTGGCTGCCCTTCAGCATTTCATTTACAGTCATCCTTTACTCCGCTCCTAATAGCAGGGGTAACTGAACCACTCTCACAGGAATTTACTCCAATTATAAAATGCCATTGGTTATTTTTAAAATACTGTATTAAAAGTAAACTTGTATCATAGAATATGCTGGCTTTGGAAATGTCAACATGGTACGGGCAGCAACTTAGAATCAACAGGGTGGTGTTGAGTGCTCTAGTGGGCACCAGGTCTTGGGTGAGGTCCCTGGAAAACCCTAAGGAATGAATTCTTGTCTCATTTCCCCAGAGTTGCTGTGTTCTGTTCTCTCACCCTGCATAGTGTTGTTTATGATAATTAATATGGATATATTTGTTATCTACTGAGGATGGAGTTTTGTATCCTGGGGTGGAAGCGTAAAGAAGGAGACAGACAGACCAACAGAAACAAGGAATGACAGAGACAGATACAAATGGAGAGAGCAAGAAACCAATGAATACTAACCTTTCAAAAGAGTTTAAGGGAGTGCCCCCAAGCACAAGTGGAAAATTAATCAAGATTCCACATGTAAGTGGATCTAGTTCTTGGGCCAAAGGACAGGAAGCACTTTGACCTGGAATTTTTTTGAGGAACTGTGGACGGTTCCTGTGCCTAAGAGAGGGGAGAGAAGAAGTGGGGCTCAGAGATGGGGATGGACGCCCTTCTGGGAGCTTTTCCCTCCCCCACGACAGTGCACATGAACACAGCATCCACCTCCAGAAAGCACTACCACGGCCTGGTCACGTGGCATTCACAACCAACACACATCCACCCCGTGCTGCTGTTGATAAGACATTTACAAATTTAGTGAGAGAAAAATGTGGTCATTTATACTGCCACATTGTAAAGCCTGACATTAGTGGAGCTATTGGAGCCCATGAATCACTGAAGGAGGTAAAAACTCAAATGGATATAAATGTCCATTAATAGTGAGAAAGTTAAATTACACTTCATCCACATCATGGAGTAATATGAAGCCATTATAAAAGTGAGATAGACCTCTACTGAGTGCCATGGAAAGATCTCTAAGAAAAATGCTAAGTTAAAATAAAAAAAGCAAATTGCAAACAATACGTATAGTATAATTCCATTTATTTATGCTACAGGAACTATCTGTGCATGTAAATGCTCAATGGATCTGTCTCCAAGCAATACCCGTGATTATCTCCTAGGAGGAAGTGGGCATAATAGGCTTGGGATTTCCATAATTTCTTTATATGTTCATATTCTTTATATATTTTTCTACTGTTGGACTCTTTCTTGATGAAAAACAATACATATAAATGACATTGTATCTACCAGGTGAGAAATAACAATGGGAGTTAGTGGTTTGGGGAAAAGGAGACAGATTACTTAATTTACTCACCTTCAGCTTCATTATTCACATCCCCACCACCAGCAGCAGCACTGATACTCCACCTGTGGCCACAGTGGTCTGTCTGTGGTTGTCCTGCTCATGCGAAAATACACTTCCTTCCATTACTCTCCACCATTCTGCTCCATCTATGGGGTTGTTTCCATGCACACTCATTTTGTTCAAAAACATGTAAAATCCAGAGATACAATTACTACAATCACATAATACAGTGTGTATCAGTCAGGATAGGAATGGATATGCTGCAGTAACAAATGGCCCCTAAATCACAGTGCCTAAGAAAAACAAAGGTTTATTTCTTGCTCACATTTCAAGCTGTCTTTAACTCTGGCATCCAGGGTTAGTCTCTGGAGCAGCTTCTATCTGGGATGTTGCTGGTCTCATGTCAAAGGCAACAAGATCAGAGTGAGACACGTAATGGCTCCTCAGCCTTCTTCATAGAAGAGAAGAGCCCCAATTTCTGTTCGGATTTCACTGACTCAAACAAACCCAGTGGCCAAGCCTGATGCCAAAAAGTCAGAGAGGTATGGTCCTCCCGGGTTGGAGACTCGGATAGAGAGGGGGAAGCAGATACTTGTGTGTGGTTTTCAAAGACTTGAACCACAGCAAATATTTCTGGAGCATGTGCTCCGTCCTAGGTGCTATCATAGGAGGAATAGGAAGACAAGTCATAATAATAAAAATAGACCCCAAGGCATCAGATACTGTGCTACACACACTATATGCAACCACTAATTTCATCCTTAAATTACTCTTACTAGAGATGAGCAACCTGGAATTCTGAAAGGTTGTCACTTGCCCAAGTTCAATGCCCTCCAAGAGCTTCCAGTCTTCAGGTATCCTAGGTGGTGTCCAGACTTAAAATATGAAGAATTGCTCATGGCACAATGCTTTTCAAGAATTTATTTATTAACTTAACAATCACCCCTCATATGCAAAAACTGAGTGGGTTTTTAGGATGCTTTAGAAGAAAGACCATAGGGTAGTGCTTAAGGATATTGCCAGGACCTTAGTTCTTCCTATTTCTGTATTAGCTCAATGACCTAGGGAGGTGATGCAACCTCTCAGCCTCCAGATCTTCACCTAAAGCCAGGGGTGCCTGGGTGGCTCAGTCGGTTGTGTGTCCAGCTTCGGCTCAGGACATGATCTCATGGTTTGCAGGTTCGAGCCCTGCGTCGGCCTCTGTGCTGACAGCTAGCTCAGAGCCCAGAGCCTGCTTCAGATTCTGTATCTCCCTTTCTCTCTCTGACCCTCCCCTGCTCACTGTGTTTCTCTCTCTCTCAAAAATAAATAAATATTAAAAAAAAAAAACTAAGGATGATTATAGAGCCTACCCTTTGGGCTGTTTTATCAACAGGACCTATTGAGGGCCCCCTCCATGCCAGACACTCTTCCAGAAATTGCCAATGAGTGAATCATCCATAGACTTTATTTTCTAGTGGGGGAAGAAAGAAAGGAAACCAACAAATCAATATATAACTTAATGTTAATATAATAAGTGCTATGAAAAAAATAATAAGGCAGAGAAAAAAGACTGAGTGATGGGGGTGCTATTTTAAATGCAGTGGTCAGCAAAGACCTGACTGATGAAGTAATATTTGAGCAGAGACGTAAATAAAGTGAGGGACAAACAGGTCATATGAAGTTCTAAGAAAGCGTGGGTCCAGTGGAAGAGACAGCAGAAACCAAGTCTGCGAAGGCCAGGCTGTGTCCTGTGTTGGGGGAGGGAGCAGAAGAGGCCCTCAGAGCACGCCTGGCTCAGGTGAGCTTGGCAGACGATGGCAGAAGTGAGGCGGAGAGACTGGCGGACCAGACAAGGACCACCGTGGCCATGGCAGGGGGTTTTGATTCTGTTCAGCTGTGAGGGTTAGATGTGATAATCGATGGAAAGCTGCTTAGCACTGTGGCAGGTGTATAGCAAGCCCTTAGCAGATAAATGGATGTCAGCAACTCGTCATTCATTCGGTGACCGAGGATGTATGGAGGGCCTGTTGTGTGCTAGGTGTCGTTCTGGATGCTTGGGACTCACTAGTGCACCCGGCATGCACGTCTGATTGGAGCAGGAGAGCCAGACAATGAAATAGATGAATATAATAAGCAGATAAGTAAGTGACAGAGCATGTTAGGAAATGGTAAGTGCTGTGGATAACCGATAGAGAAGGCGGGTCAGGAGGGGGACACGAGTATCTGGCTGTGGTGTTAAGTACTATTGATGGGTGAGGAGGCTGCATTGAAAACAGAGACTTCAAATAGGTGAGGGGTTTGGGGAAGTGGATTCTGGGGGAAGAACAGTGTAAGCAGAGGGAACAGCAGGAGCAAAGGCCTGGAGGCAGGGCCATGACTGGTGCGTTTAATGAACACCAAGGAAGTCAGGGAGCAGGGGCTGGGTGAGCGAGAGGAGGGAGCAGGGGGTGTGCTCAGAGGGGTGATGGGGGCCAGATCATGGAGGGCCTTTGGCTTTTGCTGAGTGCCACGGTTTCCACCGGAGGGTTCTGAGAAAGGATATGACCCAAGGTGGATTCTAACAGGGTGGCTCCAACTGCTGGGTTGAAAAGACACTGAATGGGGGGAGGGGGTTAGAAGCAGGAGGATCAGCTAGGAAGCCATTGCAGTAATCCAGGCTGGGGGTGGGGGGTGACGATGGCTGGGGCCCAGTTGGTAGTGGTGGAGATATTGAGAAGAAATAGGATACTGGAGACAGTTTGAAATAGAACCTCCTCCCCAGGCCCCTGTCCATCTCCCCACCGCCAGCTCTGTGCTATTCCTGGCTCAAACAGTTGATGAGAAGAGGAAAGCAACATGAGTGTCCCATGCCTATGCTTGAGACACCTCATGTGGCTCCACTCGCTGCTTCGTTGGCTAGCTCTCCATTATTAATGCCAGCTGCTCCCACCTCTGATGGTGGGGAAACAGTTCCACTAGGCTCCGATTGGCAATCTGAGGCTGGGCGTAAGAGAGGCACAGGGTAAAGATGCCAGCAGCAGAAAGAGAGAATCTCTTCTCCCCATCCCGATCTGGTGCTATTTTCGGTAGGAGCCCCCCCCACCTCCACCCTCTTACAAGTCTTGGAAGACCGATCTTGCCTGGTGACCTGTTCTCGTGCACACATGCATCTTGAGTCTTTATTTTTTAAAAGGAATTAATGTATTCTTATTTTCATATGCTTATTCATTTATTCATTTTGCGAATGATTTCTTAGGACCAGGCATGCTGATGAGCGGTAAAAATCCATAATAGGCACAATCAGCACAGCCCCTGACTGCATAGAGCGTATAATTGAGTAGGGAAATAATTAAATTAAGTAATCCAACCCTTAAGCAGAGGAATGCTGTGGTCAAGAGGAAGCAGGAGCTGAGGGGCAGACTTTGGAGCTAATGCCTTGCTGGCTGAGCTCTCCGGCAAGCTAACCTAACTGCTTCTGTTTTTTCATTTGTGAAATGAGGGATAATTAGACTGCCTATCTAATGGATTTGTGGGTGAATTAAGGGAAATCACATGTATAAAGCCCTTGTGGAAATCTCCAGCACATAGGACACATCATGTGGGTGTCAGCTATGATGATTATTAACATGTGATTCAGATTATGATAATTCTATGAAGGGAACATACAGGATATGTGTGAAGGTGGAGAGGGTTGAAACTCTAGGAGAATTTAAGGTGAACACTAAAGAATGAGGAGCTAGCTTTGCAAAAACGTTCCAGGACAAAGTGTTCAAGGCAGAGGGAAGGGTATGCTAGGGGTGAAGCCTCTGCAGGGAAGAAGGATGGCCTTTTGGAGGAGTGCAGAGAGGGTGGTGCAGGGCACAGTGATCCAGCAAGGACACTTGGTTCAAAGACCAGGAAGCTGAAGACAGGGGACTGACCTGAACTAGCCAATGGCAAGCCTAATACCCTGGAGGATTCCGACATGGATCCTTGTCAAGTGGTTCTTTCAAAGCCTGTCATTGCCAATCGCTGCATCTTTTGGCCTCTATTCCTGCTCTGTCTAGGGGGCAGATGCTTCCCAGTGCCTGTACCCAGTTCACACCCCTGTGATCTGAGGTCTAGCCCACCCCACAGGGGTCAGCTGCTGCAGCTGTGTTTGTGCTATGTGACTCTGACCTCACCTTGGGCATGGATGACTGGGCTAGAAGGCACAAGATGGGCCACTCACATCCTCTTTGGGGATTTACACTTGGACTTAGTTGTTCTTGTGGGCACCTAAATGGAAAGAACATGAGGAGAAATGGGGTGGCCACATCGGGGTCACGGGCAAGAGAGGCAATAATGCTGCTCTGCAAAGGAGGAAAGCAACCAAATTAACAGAGTGCCACAGAGAGGAGGAGAGCACAGCTCCAGAGTGAGAAGGAGATAGAACAGAATTGCCTTTGACCGTGATAGATCAGGTCCTGGGTTCTCGACCCTCTGAGCCCAGCCATGTTCTAGGAGCTGCTCCTGAACACTTGCCATCAAGCTTACACCGATTTGAGTCTATTTCCTTGACTTGCAGCCCCGCGCCCCATGAGAGACCCCTTCCTCTCCTTGACTGTTCCATGAAATGCCAAGGCAGGTGCCACTACACTCTTAGACTTCCTCCATCTGGTTAGTGGGCAAGATAAGGTTTCATGGATAGTCTGCAGAGTCTTCCACTTACCTGAACCGTTTAAAGTAGAAAGTTCTCAGCGGCTAACAGGGTGTGTACTGCAGAAACAAACAACCCAGCTCAACATGGGAGCCCTTTGTGCACAGATACATGCACACAGCAACACTTCCAGATGGTTTACTCTAGCATTTCTGCACAAATGGGCATGTAGTTGACTGAAACATTTGAAGAGCCATAGGGCATTTAGACATTATAGGGACAGATCTCTCCACAGAGAGGCACTGAGCAATTTCTTTTTTAAAAATTTCTTCTTCTGAATTAATTTGTTGTGTGTTTAATAATAGTTAATATTTATCTATTAACATAGTGTGCCAGATCACTGCTTTGTGTGCTTGACGTGAATGGACTTCTCTAATTCTCATAGCAATCCTGTTAAATAGGTGCTATCAGCCCGATTTTCAGATGAAAAAACCGAGGCACAGACAGTTGCACTGCGTCTGCCCTTGTGCAGAGTTTCACATTCCAAATAGTTGGCCCGAGGGGCGCCTGGGTGGCTTAGTCGATTTAGTGTCCGGCTTAGGTTCAGGTCATGATCTCACGGTTCGTGGGTTCGAGCCCGCGTCAGGCTCTGTGCTGACAGTTCAGAGCCTGGAGCCTGCTTCGGATTCTGTATCTCCCTCTCTCTCTGCCCCTCACCTGCTCGCGCTGTCTCTCTCTCTGTCTCTCAAAAATAAATAAAACACATTAAAAATTTTTTTTCAAATAGTTGGCCCCACAGCTGATCTTTATAGTTTTATCATGTTTCTGTCCCTGACTATTTTCTTCCTCTGAGACATTAGAAAGGCTCCTTCCCCATGCCCTCCGCCACTCTCTCATTCTCCCTCTATCCCAAATATTTGGTAAATGTGGCCGATCAACCACAAGGTATTATTTGCATGTGGGACAGTGGAACCACCAGAGAAATCATTCATGGAAGGTCCTAAAACTAGTAGTTAGCATTTGTCTAGTACTTGTATGCTGGGCTGTCCCCTTTGCAGTCAGTATTTCATTTAATCCTTAAATCTCCCTCAGAGGAAGATATATGTATTTCCTCCCTTTTGTTCAGATAATGAAGCGCAGGCTTAAAAGACTTAGCCAGGGTCACTGAGCCAGGGATTCACGAGTGATACCGAAATGCACCGTCTCCAGAAAAAGAGGGAGTTAAAACCACAATGGTCGTCTGACGGAAATTTCTGGGGACCCTGAGCACACACTGGTCCCTGGTGGGCTCGGCAACATTTGTTTCGACAGGAACTTTGGGGTGGCCTGGTGGTTCCGATGCCGCCTCCTCACTGCTGGGCCTAACGGTGTCCTGGCCTCCTTGACCACGGGCCACAGCGCACAGCAGAAGCAAAGGGCAGGTTCCGCTTGCCCGACAAGCAAACCAAGAATAGGTGAGAGGTCCCCCCAGCGACTCCCAGACACGGCGACATTGCTGGTATTGGGGAGCTTTAGGCGGCGATCAGGGTGAATGCCATCGTGGATGGAGCCAGAAAATCGGGGTTCCAGGATATGCGTCCAGGATGACCCGCCAAGTTTTGTCACCTTATGACCCATTAAACACAGGCTACACACCAGTTAAAATGAGAGCTTTTTTTCACCAAAATTTCACATAATGCATATCATCATGTGCCAGGCAGCGTGGGGCACAGTGCACTCAACAGGAGAAGAGGTGGCACAGTCACCGAGAACCGAATTCATAATGATGCTGTTGGATGAGTGGGATGTGGACAGAAGCAAACGCATGTGAGATGTTTTCACGTGCTCACACGTGTCGACACTAAGCTAAAAGCTTTCCTGAATCTGTTTAATCCAGTACATTCAATCCACATACACACACACACACACACAAACAAAAGCAAAAACCCAACCAAGGAAAGAGGGGAGGCATTAATATCTCTCAGAGATGAGAAAACTGAGGCTCAGAGAGGTGCATGAGATCCTGAAGGTCACACAGCTAGGAAGCAGCGGTACTGGTTTCCAGGTTCACCCAAATCCCTCTGGCTCCTGAGCCCAAGTGTGTCAACACCGTGGGACATTGCCTCTTGGGTTTGTCGGGCTGTTTTCTTCCTTGAAGTGAGCTGCTGGTGTGAATGGCAAGTTTCCCTTGGAGAGACTCCACTCGCCCCACCAGATGACAGACACCGGTGCTGTTGAGCAGTCACACAGCAGAGGGCCAGAGAGGCGAGAAACACCACTGTCTCTCCGGAAGCTTTCCAAGGGCTTGTGCTTCTTCCGCAGGTTTCCGTGGGCGAGCTCGATCTGGTTTTTCTTTTTTAACAAAACCATAAATAGTTGATGCGGTAAGGCTGACCGCCGAGCCGGCCTCTCTGTGGTGGGGCCTGCGTCCCAGCCTCACAGGGCCGGGAGACCTTTCAGCGGAAAAGAAAAGGTCTCAACCACAGAGCTGCTGACACATTCCTCTCCACAGACAGAGGCAGGAGTCAAGGTGAGCAGACAGGAAGGCCGGACTCTCAGGCTTGGGTTCCTAAGCAGGGGCTGCATTCCAGACGCCCTGTCCTCTCTGGGGACATGGAATGGAAACAGAGGTACAGTGATGTTGAGTGCATCACAGGTTTGCAAACAGAACCAACCCAGCCTGGCATAAGCTGAAAGGGAAATGCATTAAAAAGTAGTATGTAGCTCACAGGATCTCCAGGAGGTGATGTAGTGGATTGAATGGTGACCTGCAAAAAGATAGGTCCATGTTCTAACCCCCCATATCCGTGAATGTGACCTTTTTTGGGAAAGGGATCTTTGGGATGAAGGATCTTGAGGGAGGAGATCATTCTAGATTATCCAGGTGGACCCTAAATCCAGTGACTTTTAAAACCTTCTAAAATGAAGCTGAGGAGACTTGACACACTCAGAGGAGACACAGAGAAAAGAAGAAAGGTGACCACAGGATCAGAGACTGGAGTGACAGGGCCATAAATCAGGGAATGCCAACAGCCACCATGAGCTTGAAAAAGCAAAGGAGCGATTCTCCCCTCGAGCCTCCTGAGTGAATGCAGCGTTGCCACACCTCGACTTTGAACTTCCAGCCTCCAGAGCCATGAGCGAACACATTTCTGGCGCTCTGAGCCACCAGAATTCCGGTCATTTGTTACGGAATACTACTGGAGAGACAGGATTCGAGGGCAAGGACACCAAGGACACTCTCTAAACTCGCACTGCAGACAGAAGCGGTGCAGCAGGGGCATCACTCTCCCCACGGTGGGCCCCACGGACCTTACGACGCCGGCTCCTGGGTGCTTTCCTGAGCCTGGGGCCCCGCCGCCCCGGAAGCTGGACGGAAGCCCTGGGCATTGCGGGCAGCTCCGGCTTCCCAGGCCAAGCCGGCACCAAGCAATCTGATTGGTGGAAACTAGGTCACATGCTTTCACTCCCGCTACAGGGGAGGCTGAGAAGGTGCTGGGCAGTCGAGCAGGAAGAGGGTGTCCTCCGGGGCGGCAGGTGGGGCAGACCTGCGTCCGGTTCCTTGGCTCCTCCGGCTGAGCGGAAGTAGCAGGTGGGGGCTCCGGCGTTTCCAAGCGTAAGCAGCCCTGGAACCGTCCGACGGGCTGAGCGGCGCGCCAGCGGCCTGCACGTGGGCATGCGCAACCGTAAGTCCTGCTTGCCCAGTTTCGCTGTGGCAGCCGGGGTTGGGGGTTTTGATTCTCAGAGTTAACTTGCCCGCTGTCGTTGCTGCATGCTTCCTAGTGAAGGCGGTTAAGAAACGTAGGAACTGGCCTCACCAACCCCCCACCCCACGGCCGCCGTATCCCCCTCACCCTTTGGGCTCCAGCCCCACTAACCTCTCTGCTGCTTCTGGAATGTTCCAGATACCCGAGGTACACAAGCCTCAGGGCCTGTGCTCGTTCATTCCCTCTTTTGTGGAATTCACTTCCCTTGAACCTGATAAGGTTCACCATCTCACTTGATACGACCTTCAGCCCTTTGCCCAAATACCATCATTTTTCCAAACAAACAAAACCTTTCCTGATCA
>NC_043707.1:12851280-12870985 GCF_006229205.1 Suricata suricatta
TGTGTGTGTGTGTGTGTGTGTGTGTGTGTGTGTAAGAGAAGCAGGGGCAGAGCCTGGAGCTCAAACGGAGGACCGAACCCCCAGGAACAGGAAGCGGGATGCTCCGGGCGCTGCGCGAAGCCCAGGGGGGTGCCGGGCGCTGCGAGCCAACACTGGAGCGCGATGGAACCAGCTCAAAGCAGGCTGCGTAGGCTCAGTCTCTGCCTGTCCGGGGCGAAGAAAGACAAATCGTAGCCCAAGGGAATCTGGGAGGAGTAATCTGCGTCTTTCCTGAAGAACACTTAGCCGTGCTGAAGTCAGGCGCCTCCAGCCAAACTTGCTGAAATTCTCCACCTGCATCTTTTTCCAGAGTCCCAGGAGCTGCTGTGGAGAAAACAGTGTCTTGACTCTAAAGGGGGCAGTTGAGGGAGGGAGGGATTGTGAGTGATTGCCCTCTCTTATCTTTGTTTTAGTTACCCCTAAGTACCTTTTTTTAAAATGTTTATTTATTTTTGAGAGGGGGGAGAGAGAGAGAGAGAGAAGTAGTGAGGAAGGGGCAGAGAGAGACACACACAGAATCCAAAGCAGGCTCCAGGTTCTGAGTTGTCAGCACAGAGCCCAATGTGACGCTTGAACTCATGAACTGCAAAATTATGACCTGAGCGGAAGTCAGACACTTAACCGACTGAGCCACCCAGGCGCCCTACTCCTAAGTATCTTAAAACAAATCAGATATTTGTTGCTCTTTGAGGCTCAGTCAATTGATAACCCTCATGTGGGTATACCATTGATAGATCATCTTTAATTTTCCTTTTCTGACCTTTTCCACTAACATGACCCAGATGAGGACAGTCACCTGATCAGCGTTCCTTTCCTACATTCTGGCTTTTCTCTTCCTTGCGCAGAAGGTGAGGAAAATATTTACACGGGACCCTGGGGGCTGAGTCAGACTCCTTGGACTTCTTTCCTACAAATAATAGGACCATCAGTTGGAAGATTTTAAACTGAGGAGCGTGATTAGATTTTTGATCCAAAACCAGAGGATTTCACTTTCATGATTCCCCGTGAAGTTTTCCCAAGGGCGGCAGACCCCCAGACCCTGCTTCTCCCGAGTGGGTGCCGCGCCTGCTCCGTGGTGCCGCCTCACCAGCTGAGCTCTGTCCACGCCACGGGCCACATAGTTCTGTCTTGTCGGCAGTTCTGGCGGTGTAGGATGTCCACCGGGTGCCAGTAACCCCTCTGGGCGTGATAGCCGTCCTCCGTTTTTATATTGCCAGGTGTCCTCTGAAAGGAGAGGGCACAGTTGCCCCCGTTGAGAGGCACTGCTCTATAGTTTCATGCTCACATATTTTTTTCCTCACCATTTCATGGGACTGTCCTCTAAATCTCATCCATGCAAGATACACAGAAGCCTCTGTTTCCATGGATGTTGACGTGAGGGCCTTCCATTTAAGCTCCTGTGGATTTTCTTCTTTCACTGGTCAGACACAAAGCTGACCCTTCAACCACATTCTGAGAATCTCATCCAGTGCCATCCTGACGGGCCTCTCCTTAACTAAGACGGGCCCGTCTTTCTCGCACCTTCGTGGGCTCAGTGCATTATGTGGCGGGCACTGAAAGTCTTGGACGGAGAGGGCATTGGTTAACCATGACATGGCAAAGACTTTGCTGTGTTAGGAAGTCTCAGGCCTTTTATGATTTACTAAAGATGACTCTAGACTTTTAAATTGTTTGAAAATTTTAAATGAATGACCTTGGACAGAAATGATCTCTGGATAACAAGGAAGAGAAGTCATATTTCTACAGCAGAAAGCCACCAAGTGCTCTCCAAAAGGAGGTCTATTGTATTTGCCCGGGAAATGGGAGGTTCAGGCGTGCCCCTGACTGCCTGTCTTATTCATCTGTTCACAGCTCTCTAAAAAGCCCCAAGCTTAGGATTCCATGTTCCCAGATCCCCAGGCTCGCTAATTTCTCCATGTAAGAAGAGCAGGTGACCCGGCTGTCACAAAGTACCTAGGAGGGAACTTGTCGGAGTTGGGTTCATTGGAACAGAAAGGACAGAATGTCAGTTTCCCTCCCAACTGCGTGTCATGGTCAGGAGTCAAATAAGCAATTACAGAAAGCTAAATTGAATTCATTTCCAATTCAGATGGGCAGCCCGGACCTAGGATGCCCCACCGAGAGCATACAGTCGCAAGCCCATGGGTCCCACCAACATCCCCCTCAGGGTCGGCCTGGTTAAAATTGTCACTGGCAGCTTCGCACCTGTCCGTTGCATGTCTGACTCCTGATCTCGCATCTCTTGGCAGCACCCGACCCAGCGATGCTGGCTCTGATGCTGGAATTTAAGGCATCGAGTCAGAGTGTGGGGATCTGTCCATGTAAGCCCCGCCCCTTTCATGTGACTCCTTCCGGGGACCGCACCGAACAGCTTGTCCACTGGCCCTGCCAGGTGCTCTTGGAAAATGAGGGCAAAAGGAAGAGAATGAGAAAAAAGGGCTCACTGTTTTTTTTTAAATGTCAGTCACTGGGTGACATATGGTTAAATAAGCTAATCCATTTTAGCCCCTGTAGTTCTAAACATAACTCTGAAATAGCTCTGATTGTAGTTGTCTCCATTTTTACAAACTCTTACTTGACAGAGAAGGAGCTCACCATATAGTCATGTTCTTCCCTCTATTTCCTCGCCTTCCTTGACATTAGTTCCGGGCCACGTGACTCATGCTGGCAGATGGGCTGTGAGCAGAAACGACTGGTGTAACCTCCTGGCTGGGTAGTTGAGAGGCCTCCTCATCCCACGCTTCTCTCGTGGCAAACGTGGAAGTCCCGTGAGCCAGATGGTGCCAAACCAGGATGCTGGACGGTGGTGTTACTTAGGCTCCTATACTCACGCTTGGAAGGTTGCTTAGAAGCCTAATACCTGCCCTTTGCCTGCATTCTTGCCAAGTTCATTTCCAACCTCTTGTTGCACACTTCTGGTAACAGAGAACTCACTCCCTCATGAGCTGTTTGCATGGGGTTAAGCTCTGCCTCCCCTGCTCCTCATTCTATCCCTGAGAGCCACACGGACCAAGTATCCTTGCCCATAAACAGGGCACCTTTCTCAGCGTTTGGACATCGGCACTCTGTCCCCTGGGCATTCCTCTTCCCAGGCCTAGTTCTTTGAGCTGTCCCTTTCTCTTGCTTGATGTTGAGAGGACAATTGATGTAGCAAAGTGCAGGTCACTCCTTGATGACAGAAACTGGCCTTGAGCCACCTAAGGTCCATAAAAGAAAGGATTTGTGTCTGTCTGCTTCATTCATTGTTAGATACCAGAACAGTGCCTGGCACATAGTAGGTGCTCAATTAATATTTGTTGAGCAAGTGAATGAACCAAAGAGTCCTAACTCCCAGTCATTTTTTTTTCTTCTTTCCTTTAAACAATGTAAAGAATTCAGTAGTCAATCATAAATTCCATGGAATTCATACCTTGGAATCCTTGGGCACAAAAAAACTATGAAAACACAGCTACAATCAAGATAAAACGTGTATCCAATACCCTTGGGCTTATAAGGCACCTAAATTTGGCAAAAAAAAAAAAAAGGATATATATATAGATAAATAGATAGATATAGATAGATCTGGAAAGAGAAAGAGAGAGGGAGAGAGATTTGCAAAAAAAATCTTAAAGATGCCGATGAAGGCACGTTGGACCACCCTCCTCCCACCCCCTTTAACTTTACATCGTGTTGAGTCCATACGAAGGCACTTCTCATGGAATTATTCCAGATGCCCTCTCTTCTAATTCTCTCCACCAATATCCTGGTTATCTCTAAAGCCTTATTAAGACACATGTATTTTGAGGCATATTTCAGTGGTTTGGGTGGTAGCTTCAGGGATTAAAGCTAAGCACAGTAACAGAATGTACCCAGCACTTGACATTAAGATTGTTATTTACATTTGGGGCTTTTCTGCTGCGATGTGGCATTATAATGAGGGTAAACTTTTCTTTTGAAAAGATGGATATGACTCTGGGATAAAAGTGAACGCTCGTTAATAAAAGCACAGGTAAGGACACCCTCGTGTGACGCCGTTGTACTTGGCCAGTCATCCGCTCCGTCTGCCTTGTTGGGACTCAGCTGCTCTCCGGAAGACTAGGCAGCATCTGCCCGAGAGAAATGCGGCTGAGAGGCGGGTACATCCCCGCTGTGCATTAACAACTGTGATACACCTTTTACTTGTGTACAGAATGAGAATACGATGCAATTCATGTAGCATTTATTTCCAAAAAACCGTCTTAAAACCCCTGCTACACCACACACTGCAAGTTTAATTGCTTTCTACACTAAAGAGACCAGTCACTAGCTAGCTAGTTAGGTGGGTGACTAGGTAGGTGAGTGGATGCGTGGGTGGGTGGAGGGATGAACAGCCGGATGAGGTGGACAGGATGGTGGAGAATCTCTGCGTTTCCAGGGTCACACCCACCCCACCCCGCCCTCTCCCCCACTTCCTCCAGGAACCGCAGTCCATTATTCCTTCGAGAATCACTCTCCTTGCTCTCTGTCCGCATGGTTCATGTGACTCCGACCCACTCTGGCCAGTGAGACCGCTGAGACTAGGCAGAGCCCGTCTCCCTGATTCTAGAACTGGGGCAGGCGTGACCTAGAGAGAGGCAGCTCTTTCCTCCCGGCCTTGGATTTGGGACGGCGTAAGCCTGGCTCTGCTTAGTCGGTTGTGGGGACGCACAGAGGGAGTGTGCCTAGGAGTGAGGCCACCAGAGAGGAGAGCAGAGATGGGAAAAGGGAAAAGCCAAGTGCCGATGAAATTACAGGAACATCTGACTTCTGCCATGCCTGATACTAACCCCTGGGCTTTTGAATTACCGTGTAATTCTACATCTCCCCTTCTTTTTCTTAATTTTTCTTTTGGTCTCTTGCAATCAAAAGAGTTCTGTATAACACAGACATGTAAGCCGGGAGAGGGACCCAGTTCCCGCACAGTGTGCTGGGGAGGATGAAAAGTGCAGTCCGCAGCAGCATCCCCCTCACTGCCGCCAGGACCAGTAACCAGCTCGGGGCCACGTGTGACCTGCCCGACCTCTGGGGTACAGTCAGTGATCTGATTCCACCCTGAACCATTTGAAAGTCAACGTCATGGGCCTACTTCTCAAATATACCCAAATATTAGCCCTCGTGTGGCAAAAACCAATATCAGATCATTTACTGATGGCCTTCTATTTACCCAGGTGTGTAAGCTCAGTTTGAGAATGCCCCCTTCCTGGGAGGGAACTCAGGAAAACTATTTTCACTTTGTATTGTTTTGTTTTTAAATTTTTTTAATGTTTATTTACTTTTTTAAATATTTATTTTTTAATTTACATCCAAGTTAGCATATAATGCAACAATGATTTCAGAAGTAGATTCCTTAATGCCCCTCACCCATTTACCCCCTCCCCCCTCCCCGTTTTCACTTTGAATTGATTTTGACAGAACCAGAAGAATGTGGCTGGAAAACATGTTTATTTTCTCCAAAGCAGTCCTGTGTGCAAAAGGTTGCTCAACGTTGTTCTTTTTTTTTTTTTAATTTTTTTAGTGTTTATTTCTTTTTGAGAGACCGAGCATGAGCAGGGAAGGGGCAGAGAGAGAGAGAGGGAGACACAGAGTCTGAAGACAGGCTCCAGGCTCTGAGCTGTCAGCACAGAGCCTAACACGGGGCTCGAACCCACAAACCGTGAGATCATGACCTGAGCTGAAGTCAGATGCTTAACCGACTGAGCCACCCAGACGCCTTTCAACATCATTCTTGATCGATGATATTCTCTAAGGGTCTTTTCAGCTTTTAAACTCTGTGCTTGCATGAAACGACTAAAGAGAAATTTCTCCCTGCATCGCATGTAATATCCTCCAAGCTCAACTCAGTCCCTGGCACAGAGGAGATTCTCAGTAAGCGTTTGGCAAATAAATTAATGAAAAAAATTTGACCAGTCCTTAGTCCTCATCTGCTCACCAGTAGAGAAGTAGAGAAGGGTCTTAGCGTTAGATCCCAAAGTCATCATGTAAAGAAGCAATTACAGAGAGTCATAATTTGATTTCAAAGTCTTCTTAAATTATCCCGGCCATGAGGAAGTGGCTAGTTTCTCAGTGTGTCCAACACAGTCCATTTTCTCTCCATCTTGAAAGACCACTGTGTCTTGGGCTGAGCAACCAATGACAAGGTTGCATTGTGTTTAGGGGATCATAGTAACTAAAAACAGCAGCCTGGCACCGAGCATGGGGACGCTGATACTTTAAAAACCGAAAGAACAAAAGGAGGGACCTATAGCGTCAGATTTTCCTGCTTCTCAGGCTGAGTGGGATGAGGGTTGAAATCATCTGTATGATTTAAAAGAGTCTCCTTCATTTACCTTGGCCTCCTTCTCTGTTTTCACTCCCTCTCTTCCTTCTCATCCCTCCCCACTCTCTCTCTCTCTTGTTCTCGCTCTCTCCACTACCCACTTCATATAATAGAATTTGAATAAATAAAATGTACTTCTTGCCGCAGTGATGATACATTCTTAAACATCCACAGACTAGTGACTGTCCTGGGAAAGGGCAGAGAAAGGAGATTTTCCTCCATCCCTGGTGCCCATCCCAACACAGAACATTCTGGGGCTTATAGAAAGTATTCTTTGCAAGCTCTTCCATATTTGGTTGATCTTGAGGCAGAAAGATCGGAGGGAAATGCTATATGCAATCTCCGCATGAGATTCTAAAACCACTATGATTCATTCTTTTTCCATCCAAATAAAATCCATGTCTTTACAATAAATATGATGAATGGAAATGGCATCCTCAGGGATTTATACACATCTTGTGGGCTTTTTTCCCCCCTTTCCCTCTCTTCTTCTTCTTCTTTTTTTTTTCTTCCATTTTGCAGTGCAACAAAGTTTCACAAGGATGGATTTTATAGAAAATCCATGTCTGGGGATTTATTCAGGTCTTTGTCATAAATTATGGCAACATAGCACCGATCTCTTGCTATACAACTCCAAATATTTCAACAAGGCGATTACAGTAAAGTCCGTGGCTCTCTTCGGCTGGAGTAGGGCTGTGAGGCCAGCGGCTCTCCCAGATACAAGTAAGACAAACGCGGCACAAAGCTTCTTTTGATGAGAAGGCAAAGCCTGGTTTTGGAAGGAAAGGCAGTCTTTTTACCCCTGAAGAATACTATGTTGAAATACAATTATCTTTTTAAAACCCAGATCTGCATCTATGGGACATGGAAATGACAGAATACAAGATGGAAGCGTTTCCCTGGATGAAACGTGACCTCACCCCTTGATTCATCTTTGCAGTTAATATAATGACCTTTAAAATCGAATTGCCAAGAATTGGACAAAGTAAAAAAAAAAAAATCAAGCAAGAAAGCCCAGCAAAGATCAGAAGGGAATGTTTAAATGCCTGCTAATTGGGAGCCCTGTCAGCTCTGACCTATAACACAAACCAAGGGAGTAGGTGCACCACTTTGCCCACCGTTTCTACATAAAAATCGAATGTGAGAATTAAGAATCACTTTGATGGGCTGTTTCCAATCTGGGCCAGATCTCTGTGGCCATCCAACTCTTGATTCAGGCTCCATGGAGGTCAGCGGGGATGGTCAGTGGTCCGGCTGACCCTCTCAGAGGGGTAGAGTGGTCGATGGATGATGCTGTTGGTTAAATTCAGCTTTGAGTGGGAACTTGTGGGTCCTTTATTCCAAAAGCTGAAGTTTTATCTGCAGAAGCCGGGATTGCCTTGTCTTTCACATCTCAACACGAATGCCACCCTTTCCGGAGACCCTCCTTGGCCACTTTATCAAAAGAATGTTTTTATGCCCCAGTCACCAGTCCCGTCCCCCATTTTATTTTCTTCATGGGTTTTATAGACTTAGACTTCCTCATTGACATGCCTGTTTATTCGTATGTTGTCGCTCTCTCCCCATAGACCTGAGTTCTCAGAACCCGTGTCTGTTCACGTTGACCATGGTGGTCACAGTACCTAGAACTGGCTGGATCATGGCAGTTGTAGAGAAAAAAAACATGAATAAGGGAATGACTGTCCTTTCTAATAATAACTTTTAGGTGTGTGCCTTATATTGTGTAAGCCAAATAAATGAAACCCTGGTACTAGATTCTTAAATAATTTAAAAGATTCTTCCACATGAAATTCCACCAAAGAATCCCACTGCCAGGTCCATGGGGGCTCGAAGGGACAGCTCCACCCTCTTACCTTTGGGAGTGCCACAGGTACAAACAAATGCACGTCAACTTTGGAAATTGCCAAGGCTCCTGGTCGGGTCTTCTGGAAGCATATGTTGAGTTGGAGTCTAGGGTATGAGATGCTTGTTAGGAATCTACATCTGGAAAAGGAAGGGGCAAGAAGCAGGTTGGGGATGTAGTAAAAACCGGAATCGCAAGGCAGGCAGGTCTTAGCTCTGGAGCAAGCACCAGGTCACACCAGAGTGACCCAAGTGGGTCCTTAGCTCATACCCCTTTTCCCTAAGTCACAGGGTGTGGGCTGACCTGCAGCCCTGGAACTCTGCAGCCAAGGCCGACCTTGACGGTGCTGACAGCTGGAGGCGGTCTTCCAGCCACACTCCCTAACGCTGGGCCATGAGTCCATCCTCAAAGGGACTCTGGGACAGGACACCTCCTCTGCATTCCAGTGTCACAGATTTCAGGCTCAAACCTGTGTGCTTTCAGAAGTCTGGCCACTGGTGTCCACTGAGTTCCTGCTGTCTTCGAAGATAAGCCACAAATAGTCCAATTCCCAAATTAGAAGTCACGTCCTGTAAGTGCTTGCTGACTTGGCAGCAGCAACACTGACATAATTTCACAAATAATGATGTTATCCGAGGCAAAAGTTGCATTAGATCAATTACCACTCTATTTCAGTGCCATCTGAGTAGCTGTCAGTGTTTATTTCAGTTCGCCTATTTTTAAACCAAAGCTCTGAGGCTTCTGAACCACAACCATGAGCCTACCTTCCTTATCCAGTCCTTGACAGCATCTGGCTTACATTTTGAACCAAAGACAATGATTTGAATACCCTGCCCCCAGTGTCTCCTCTCAGTTCCCTTTCTTTGTGTCCTTTAATTGTCAGGGGGGTGGGGGGGGGATGTTCAGCTACAAAGACAGTCCAAAACTTTCGTCTCAAAACAGTAAGGAGAGAATATTGTTATTTTAGGAGATTGAAAGGCGATTACCTTGAACTGTGACGGGAGAAGGTTTGGGTTGGATTGGAGGATATTCCCCTATTGGAGAAGGATGTTGAACCCTAGTGGGTCTGGACTGTCGAGAAAAGTCTATAACCTCAGACACACATCCACATGGCTGGTGTTACGGGTCGAATTGTGTTGCCCCATAGTTTATATGTTGAAGACCTAAGGCCGGTATCATAGGATGTGACCTTATTTGGAAAGAAAGTCATTACAGAGGTTAAAGTGTGGTCATTAGAGCAGGCCTTAATCCCTTATGACTGGTGTCATTTTTTAAATGTTTTATTTATTTTTGAGAGAGAAAGGGAGAGGGATGGAGGGAGGGCAAGTAGGAGCAGGGGAGGGGCAGAGAGAGACTGGGATGGAGGATCCAAAATGGGCTCTACGCTGACAGCGGCAAGACGGATGTGGGGCTCAAACTCACAAGCCATGACATGATGACCCGATCCCACGTTGGACGCGCAACTGCCTGAGCCACCCAGGTGTCCCTTCTTATGACTGGTGTCTTTATAAGAAGGGGAAATGTTTTGGACACAGAAACACAGAGGGAAGAAGAGACACAGGAAGGAGAAGCCATCATTATATGGGCTGAAGGTCTGTGCCCCCCGTTGTCCCCCCACCTACAAAGGAGAAACCCCAGTCCTCCTCCCGTGTGTCTGCTTTGCTCTCACACATCTGCCACGTAACACTTCCGGCCCCAGATGCGTGGGGACTCTTCCAACACCAGCTGGGTGTCCAACCTAACTCACTTCTGACACGATGGTCCTGGAGACACGTCACGTCCCACAGGGTAAGGGCTCAGACCCACAAGACTGCCTCCCCTCCCCACTGGAGAAGCTAATCACACGTAGTAGGTCCGCAGATTACCCGCAGCTTCTGTCCCGCTTGGCTGCAAATCAGAGGTTCCTATGACCTCTCCCCACTTAGATCCCATTATTTTCCAGAACAACTCACAGAACATAGGGAAGCGCTTACATCAACCAGTTTATTAAAGGGTCTGATAAAGTACATGGATAGTCAGATGAAGAGATACATCAGGTGAGATCTGGGAGGGTCCCAAGCATAGGAGTTTCTGTCCCCCTGGAATGGGGGTGTCACCCTCTTGGTACGTGGATATGCTCCCTAACCCGGAAGCTCCTAAAACCCATACTATATAGTTGATCAAGTAGGCATGATCAATTACTATATCTGTTTCTGTTCCTATCTCCTCTCTGGAGAATTGGGTGGTGGGTTATGGAAAATTCCAAGCTTCTAATCAAGCACATGGGTGCCTCCGTTCCTTACGTGTCCGACTTCAGCTCAGGTCATGGTCTCAAGGTTTGTGAGTTCAAGCCCCGCATTGGGCTCTGTGCTGACCCCTCGGATTCTGTGTCCCTCTCTCTCTGCCCCTCCCTTGCTTGCTCTCTGTTTCTCTCTGCCTCTCAAAAGTAAATAAAACATTTTAAAAAATAGAACAAAAGATGTCCTAGTGCTCTTACTACATAGGAAATTACAAGGATTTTAGGAGTTCTGTGCTGGCAACCATGAGACCGATGTATACATTTTCTGTTATCTCACACCTCCATACTTACTGAAGACCTAGGCCCCCACGTGATGGTATTTGGAGGCGATGCCTTTGTTTACGCTGCTCAGTTTGTGACCCTTTGTGAAGGCAGCTCTGGCAAAGTAACCCAGCTGGGTCAGATCAGGGGAACACTGGCTACAGGATCCTTCTAGATTGCCTCAGTTCCAGAGTGAAGGTTTTGCCGAGTCTCAGGAAGCAGAGGAATCTGGAAGATACAGTCCTGCTATTGTTCAGGAGACTGATGAGGAAATAAGAAAAGCACTTCCCTGTGCCTTTTCTCTCCTCTCCAACACTACTTTCACCTTTTCATCTCCTGCCCCCTGGTCTTCGTCAGCATCTATTAAACAGTAGCTGTGTGGGCTCTAACAGGGGCCCCCCACCATCCAGTGCCCCAAGTATGAAGTGAGTGCAATCAGACCATTGGCATGGACGTGCTGTTCAGCGGAATCAGAAGGCTCGTGTGTGTGTGTGTGTGTGTGTGTGTGTGTGTGTGTGTGGTGCAGGTGCATAGCACGTGCTCAGGAAACAGACACCATAACCGCCATTACCGTGTCAGCAAGGGCTCCACACTGTACTTTGTCATTCATCACTGTAATTAGTGATTAGAAATCATAAATAATGGGTGGACCATATTATTTTTGGCACACCGAAGTCCTCTTCTAGTCTGTAAGTCCTGGGGCATGTCAAGGGTCACAGAAGCCTGGGGTCAAAACCTGGCTCTACAGTTGACAAGTGGTGGGGTCCTGGTAGGGGCTTTGGGAGTCTATAGGGACGGATGTGTAAAGGGTCCCAGGACCCACTGGAAGATGGCAGGGGTGGGGGTAGGGCAGGAGAAATGGTCATTCTGATGAAGGAGTTCTTGCGTGGGGAAAGAGGGCAGCGGACCCTATTACTGGGTGGTTTTAAAACATCTGGAGAACTTTGTGGAAGAGCCGAGAGGAGTGGTTCGTTGTTTCCTCCACCCCTGCGACACCCCTCTGGGTGGTTAGTGATGAAGATGGAGCTCTTCATGCCCAGCACAAACTTTTATGTCCTGATTATCTCTTTGGAGATAAGATCACAAACATCTTCAGGTCCTCCAAGGTCGACAAAGCGTTCCAGCTACTGTGATTGTAATAATTTGGGGTGGTTTTTGGTTGTTGTTTTTCTTCTTCTGTTGCTGTTTTGAGTCCCACTCTGTGCCAGGAACTTGGGTGACTAACCATGGTGGACATATTTCTGATTCTCTTCAGAGTTCCATACGGTAGACCATACCATTACCACGTCTTAGGTAAGGACACCCAGGCTTCAAGAGGCAGAGTAACTTGCTCAAGGTTCCATAGCTCCTAACTCTGTATCCGTTTTCCAGAGCTTCTATGACTCAGCACCACAAATGGGGCAGCTTACAAAACAGAAATTTATTTTCTCATCATTCTGGAAGCTGGGTGTCCAAAGTCAAGGTGGCAGCAGGGCTGGTGTCTCCTTGTCCCTCAGGTGTCTCCCTATGTTTTCAGGTGGTTCCCCTCTGTGCCTGCCTGTGTCCACGCTTCCTCTTCCTATGAGGACACTGGTCAGATTGGATGAGGGTCCACCATAATGACCGCATTTTAACCTGATTATCTCTGTAAAGACCCTAGTCCAAATGCAGTCACCTCCTGAGATACTGGGGGTTAGGATTTGTACATATGACTTTTTGAGGACACAACCGAGCCCTTTACAATGCTCCTGCCTCTGTGTCTTCAGGTATAAAACCCATTGTCAAAACAGCATGGCTTCCGATGACCTGAACACTAACCTCCGCAAATTGTGCCCAGAGAAGCAATCGTTTTGTTCCTGACCGCACCAGGGAGAAAGTCTTAGCCAGCTGCTAATGAACTTGACCCTTCTCCAAACCTTGCAGGTCCCTCCTTTGAATGAAGACTGCTATCTGTCTAACTAACTAGAACGTAACAGCTTTGCTTATTTTCCCTGTATTTATTTCTCCAGTGATTTTCTGGTCAGCGCAAGGGAAAACCAGCCTTCCCTTCTAGGGTGCTGATGTCAAGTTACCTTCTCAAATAAATATACCATTTGAAAAAGAGTGAGTTCATTAATTTTCTTTTTCTAAGTTTTTATTTTAATTCTGGCTAGTTAACATGCAGTGGTATGTTAGTTTCAGATGTACGGTATAGTGATTCAACAGTTCTATACATGACTCAGTGGTCGATGCGGTAAGTGCAGTCCTAATCCTTTTCCCCTATTTCACCCATCCCCCTCCCTTCTTCCCCCAGTAACCATCAGTTAGTTCTCTAGAGTTAAGAGTCTGTTCCTTGATCTCTCTGTCTCTCTCTCTCTCAACCTTTCTCTCTCTCTCTCGTATGTTTTCCCTTTTCTTGTTTCTTAAATTCCATATATGATGAAATCATATGACATTTGTCTTTCTCTGACTTATTTCACTTGGCATTATCCTCTGGCTCCATCCATGTTGTTGCAGATAGAAATACTTTTTTCTCTTATGACTGAATAATATCCCAGTGTGTGTGTGTGTGTATAAGTTGAAATATATGTGTACCACATCTTCTTTATCCATTCATCTAGCCATGGACACTTGGGCTGCTTTCATGTCTTGGAAATTGTAAATAATGCTGCCATAAACATAGGGGTGCGTGTATCTCTTTGAGTTAGTGTCCTTGTATTGTTTTGGTAAATACCTAGTATTTCAGTGGCTGGCTTATATGGTTGTTTTATTTTTAACTTTCTGAGGAACCACCATACTATTTTGTATAGTGGCTGCAGCAGTTTGCATTCCCACGATCAGTGTAAGAGGGCTCCCCTCTCCCCACAGCCTCACCAACACCTGTTGTTTCTGGTGTGGTTGAGTTTAGCCATCTGACAGGTGTGAGGTGGTATCTCCCTGGAGTTTTGATTTGGATTTCCCTGAGGATAAGAGATGTTGAGCATCTTTTCATGTGTCTGTTGGCCATCTCTTGGTCTTGTTTGGAGTAAGGTCTGCTCATGTTTTCTGCCATTTTTTAATTGCATTATTTGTTTTTTGGGTACTGAGTTTTATAAGCTTGTCATATATTTGGGATATTAACTCTTTATCAGCTTTGTCTTTTACAGGTATCTTCTCTCATTCCGTAGGTTGCCTTTTAGTTTTGTTGATTGTTTCCTTTGCTGTGCAGAAGCTTTTATGTTGATGGAGTCCCAATAGTTTATTTTTGCATTTGGATCCCTTGCCTCAGGAGACCTATCTAGAAAGAGGCTGCTATGGCCGATGTCAAAGAAGTTACTGCCTGTGTTCTCTTCTGGGATTTTTATGGTTTCAGGTCTCACAGTTAGGTCTTTTGAATTTATTTTTGTGTATGGTGTAAGAAACGGGTCCCTTTTCATTTTCTGGCATGTAGCTGTCCAGTTTTCCCCAACATCATTTGTTGAAGAGACTGTTTTTCCCATTGGAATTGTTTTGTCGAAGATGAATCAATCATACAATTGTGGGCTTATTTCTGGATTTTCTATATTGTTCCCTGGATCTGTGTGTCTGGTTTTTGTGCTAAAACCATACAGTGTGGATCACTGTAATATAACTTGAAGCCTGGAATATTTCTGGGGTATTTTGGACATTCAGAGTCTTCTGTGGTTCCATACAAATTTTAGGATTGTGTGTTCTAGGTCTGTGAAAACTGCCGTTGGTATTTTGATAGGGATTGCATTAAATATGTAGATTATTTTTGGTAGTGCAGAGTTTTAACAATATTTGTTCTTGCAATCCATGAGCATAGGGTGTCTTTGCATTTGTTTGTGTCACTTCCAGTTTCTTTCATCATTGCCTTATAGTTTTCAGAGTACAGTTCTTTCACGTCTTTGGTTAAGTTTGCTCCTAGGTATATTGTTTGCAAATAGGATTTTTTCCCCTTAATTTCTCTCTCTGTTACTTCATTGTTAGTGTATAAAAATGCAACAGGGGTGCCTGGGTGGCTCAGTCTGTCCACCTTCAGCTCAGGTCATGATCTCGTGATTGTGAGTTCAAGCCGCACATCAGGCTCTGTGCTGACAGCTCAGAGCCTGGAGCCTGCTTCAGACTCTGTGTCTCCCACTCTCTCTGCCCCTCTCCAGCTTGCACTCTGTCTCTCTCTCTCTCTCTCTCTCTCTCAAAAATAAACATTAAAAATTAAAAAAGTAAAATAAACACACCAAATTTCTGTACATTGATTTTGTATCTTGTGACTTTACTGAATTTGTTTATCCATTCTAGCAGTTGTTTGGGTGGAGTCTTGAGGGTTTGATATATGTGGTGTCATGTCATCTGCAAATAGTGGAAGTTCTACTTCTTCCTTACCAGTATGAATGCCTTTTCTTTCTTTTCGTTGTCTGATTGCTGGGGCTAAGACTTGCAGTACTGTGGTGAATAAAAGTGGTAAGAGTGGACATCTTGGTTGTGTTCCTGATCTTAGAGGGAAAGCCCTCCGTTTGTCACCGTTATGGATGATGTCAGCTGTGAGTTTTTCATGTATGGCCTTATTATGCTGAGGTGTGTTCCCTGTAAACCTACTTTGTTGCGGTTTCTGTCATGAATGGGTTTTGTACTCTGTCAAATGCTCTTTATTCATCTATTGAAATGATCATATGGTTCTCATCTTTTCTCCTATTGATGTGATGTATCATGTTTATTGATTTGATAATATTGAACCACCTTGCAGCCCAATAATAAATCCCACTTGACCACAGTAAATGATTTTTTTTAATGTATTACTGGATTTGGTTTGCTAGTATTTTGCTGAGAATTTTTTGCGTCTATGTTTATCAGGGATATTGGCCTATACTTCTCGTTTTTTAGTGCTATCTTTATCTGGTTTTGGTATCAGGGTAATGCTGGCTCCATAGAATGAATTTGGACGTTTTCCTTCCTTTTCTATTTTTTAATAGAATCATTTAAGAAAAATAGGTTTCATTTTCTCTTTAAATGTTTGATAGAATTTGCCTGTAAATCCATCTGGTCCTATAAAGAATATGTGGTGTGTGTGTGTGTGTGTGTGTGTGTGTGTACGCGCGTGCACACTTGGGAGAATGGGGAGGTCCTTGAGGACTCCTGAGAGGAAGAGTGATGTCAGCCCTCCACCCACCAACCCACACACACACACACACACACACACACACATACACACAATGGAGTACTACTCAGCAATCAAAAAGAATGAAATCTTGCCATTTGCAACTATGTGGATGGAATTAGAGGGTATTATGCTAGTGAAATTAGTCAGAGAAAGACAAATATCATATGACTTCCCTCATACAAGGACTTTAAGATACAAAACAGATGAACATAAGGGAAGAGAAACAAAAATAATATAAAAACAGGGAGGGGGACAAAAACATAAGAGACTCTTAAATATGGAGAACAAACAGGGTTACTAGAGGGGTTGTGGGAAGGGGATGGGCTAAGTGGGTGAGCCATTAAGAAATCTACTCCTGAGATCATTGTTGCACTATAGGCTACCTAGCTTGGATATAAATTTTAAAAAATTAATTAAAAAAAGAAAACAAACTTAGTGAATATCATCAATGATTCAGACTCTTTGCCAAATTTGATTAGTTTCAATTACCTAAGCTATCTGAGTTTTATTAAATGTAAGTCCTATGCTCTCAAAAAAAAAAAAGCCATCTGGTCCTGGACTTTTATTTGTTGGGACTTGTTTGATTACTGACTCAATTTCTTTGCTGGTTATCAGTCTGTTCAAATATTCTATTTATTTCTTTTTCAGTTTTGGTAGCTTATCTGTTTCTAGGAATTTGTTTCTTCTAGATTGTTCAATTTGTTGATATAGTTTTTCATAATATTCTCTTCTGATTGTTTGCATCTCTGTTGTGCTGGTTGTCATTTCTCCTTTCTCGTTTGTGATTTTATTTATTTGAGGACTTTCTCTTTTTTTCTTGATGCGTCTGGAGGAAAGTTTATCAATTTTATTGATTTTTTTTCAAAGAACCAGTCCTGGTTTCATCAATCTTTACTGTTGTTTTGTTTTGTTGTTTAGTTTCTGTATCATTTATTTTTGGTTTATCTTTATTATGTTCTTTCTTCTGCCGGTTTTAGGTTTTGATTGTCATTCTATTTCTGGATCCTTTAGGTGCATGGCTAGGATGTTTGAGATTTTCCTTGCTTCTTGAGGGAAGCCTGCACTCCTGCCACGTTCCTTCTTAGAGCCACTCTTGCTGCGGCCCAGAGACTTTGGATTATTGCGTTTTCATTTTCATCTGTTTCCATGTACTTTTTTTAATTTCTTCTATTTCCTGGTTAACACTGTTTAATAGCACGCTATTTAACCTCCATGTATTTCTGCTCTTTCCAGACTTTTCCTTGTGGTTAACTTCTGGTTTCATAGTGGACAGAAATAGGCATGGTGGTTTTTATCTTCTTGAATTTGTTGAGGTTTGTTTTGTGGGCTGATACGTGATCTGTTCTGGAGAATTTTCTATGTGCGCTTGAAAAGAACATGTATTCTGTTGTGTTAGGATGGAATGATCAAAATATATCTATTAAATCCATCTGTTCCAGTGTGTGATTCAAAGCCCTTGTTGATGTTCTGTTGAGATGATCTGTCTGTTGAAGTCCATAGCGGGCTAAAGTCCCTACTATTACTGTATTCTTATCACTTAGTTCCTTTGTGTTTGTGGCTAACTCTTTTATGTATTTGGGGGCATAGATATTTGCAGTTGTTCTATATTCTTGTTGGACTGTCCCCTTTATTTTTACATATGGTTTTTCTTTGCTGTTAGAGTCTTTGTTTTAAAGTCTACTTTGTCTAATATACATATCGGTACTCTGGATTTCTTTTCGACCACTTGCATGATAGATGTTTCTCTCTCCCCTCACTTCCAATCTGCAGGTGTCTTTACGTCTAAAATGAGTCTCTTATAGGCTGCATTTCGATAGGTCTTGTTTTATCAGCCATTCTTTAAGAGTGAGTCCATTTAAAGAAACAAAAGTAGTGAGCAGATCAGAATAAGAGTGGGTCACAGAGATGACAGTCTGTGTAGGGGTTCCTACAAAGACTAAGAGTAGAAATCATTAGTACCTACTGTAGCCGCACGCGCTGCTGAAACACAGAGACAGAGTCCATAAATCAAAGCCTGGAAGAAAAATTCCTGAAGGAATGTCCCTTCTGGGGGTGGGGGTAGCTCAGGGGTCTGGGACTGAGACTCTTGAGTTGTGAGCCAATGTCACCAAGCTGACCCTCTCCAGGAGTGGGTCCTGCCTTGGCAATTCCTCCCTTTTCAGCGTTCGGCTTCAGAACCTCACACTTTCTTCTCCCAAAAGGGGCTAAGAGCTTACCAGCTTCAACAAAACCTTTCTTTTTCTTAAACCATCCCACCAGACAGTTCCAGGATGCTGCTTCTGGAGGTTCATTGCTGCTCACTTTTTCCCAGAAGCCCATGGGGAAGGAGCTTAATGAGACGGGTGGGTTCCAATGCTAGCTCCATCACTGAGCAGCCACGTGTCTCCAGACAGCTTTCATGACCTCCCTGGGCCTCAGTCTTCTCATCTCCACAATGGGACCAGCCATAGCCAGTGCTGACAGTCAAGCCAGTCAAGCGGGAAATTACCTTTACCGTGAGCTTCTGGCACCAAGTATGCTCTCAGTAAACAATACCTATTATTAGCTTCCCCCAGGGCAGAGAAATGTAAATGTGTACTTGCCAAGCATTCTGGGAGTGTAGCCAAACTCACTCCATCTCAGATGAAAATTCTTCCCAGACTTAAGTTTGGGATACTACTCTGTAATATATCCATGTTGGTTTTAATATAAGACTAATGCTTTAAATTACCATCAAGGATAATTAGTGCTCCAAGAAAGTATCCTCTGCCACAAGCCCATCATTCCCTGGATATAAGCAATCTGAGCTTTGAGAGGCATGTAGGGATTCCCTTGAACTCGATGGTTCTCAACAAAGAACGATTTTGCCCACAGGGTACATTTAGCAAAGTCTGGAGACATTTTTGGTCACCACTTGGGGATGGGGTGTGAATGCGACTGACATCAAGTGGGTGGAGACCACGGATCTTCTAAACACCCCCCCAAAGCACAGGGCAGCGCCCACAACAAAACAGTATCTGCTCCCAAATGACAGCAGTGCAGGTGTTCATGCCCCAGAGGCATCCAGAAGGCTTTGTTGTGGAAGCAAGACTGGCTGGTTGGTTCTCATTCTTCCCTCCTGCTTCCAATCCCTTGTTCATCCATCTCGTCATTGTGGCCCTAGGTGTGGAGTAGTGGAATGTTGCTACTATGGGCAAACTGTTTTGAGAAACCCTCCTTTAAAATGGGGGTGGGGTCGCGGAGAGCATTATGGCACCAGGAAGCATTCATACCGCTTTGTTTTCCGTATCTCTTCAGACCAAACCAGTGAGGAGGTGCCCGCCAGACCCCCTGTGCTGTCCTGGGCCCACCCTGGCTCGGTGGTGCTCTGGTGACAGGACTCTCCCTCAGGAGATGGCTGTCCTGTTCAGAGCCAGACCTCAGCAAAACCAGGGAGGGGACAGCTGGGCTCTTCCCACCTTCTCTGCCTATACTCCTCTCCCCGTTCTGGGCACTTCTCTTTTCCTTACTCCCAGGCAAGTTCATGTTCCCAGCCATCCAGCTGAGATACTGCGTGCTGTGTAACTCAGTGTAGTCTGGAGAAGCAGAACCAGCGGGCTGTGCCTATATATCTGGAAGGAGATTTACCAAAAGGAATTGGCTTCCATGACTGTGGAAGCCATCCCACCTGCAGCCTGGGACAGTGGGATAAATGCTGGGACTAACCTGACCCTGACCCTGACATAGGATCATCGTGCTTGCCCACCTCACGCCAACATTGCACAAGTGTTGCTTCGACTGCTGATGTTGTTATTGGCGGTGGAGAAGGGGATGCTAGAAGGAGGAAAAGAAGCTCACTTCTTTGGGTCAGCCTGAGGTCTGTTCTGCTGAGCAACATGCTCTTTTCTAGAGTAGGGA
>NC_043707.1:12871085-12880505 GCF_006229205.1 Suricata suricatta
CACACACACACACACACACACACACACACACACACAAAATGTCAATGTCTTCCTTCTCCTGAAACACTAGGAAATGCAACATGAGCCCTCCTTCCCAGACGAGAGCAGGGGACCCGTACCGTATTGGGTATCCCGGGCACTCCGGCTCACCCACAGTCCCCACTACTCCCTTCTGTCTTACATCAGCCCCTGTAACTCACTCCTGGTGCCTGGTTGGCCTCTGTAGGCACGAGTTTTCAAGTTCTGTGCTGCATGTTTGCTATACGTGCCAGGAGAAAGAGAAGGAATTTTTTAAGAGCACAGTCTGTAGGTGACGAATTCTTTCTTAATAAAGTTCATTTCTGACTAAAATAAAGTTCCTATAGATTCTGGCATCACGGTAAAGTGGGACTGAAGTGGTCTCTCACCTAACACATGGGGAAACCAAGATTGTATTATTTAGTTAGTTAGTTAGTTTATTCAAGCGACTAATATCCAAGTCCTTTAACTCCTGGTGCGTGCGTGCGTGCGTGCGTGCGTGTGTGTTTGAGAGGTGGGGAGGGGGAGAAGAGGGAGAGAGAGAGATTGGCAGAGAGATAAGAAAGTTATATTGACAGGTGCTGTAGGGCAAACCTTTTCTCTTCTGATACAATATTTTTGTTAGTCTGAAAATAGAAATCCCCCGCAACCACCAGCCCTGGAATTACCAAAAAGGAAGTGTCTACTCTTCACCTGATCCATCCCTCCTCTGTCAGATACAGAGACATAACCATATCTGATTGGCAAGATTGGGAAGATGGGATTTGAAGGTGATTTAGCGCATCCTGCTGGGCTTTCTTTTGGGGCCCTGCTTTTTTCCCCAGCCAAGGGTGACTTATGTGGAGTCAGTGCGCCTGGGTCAGGGCTTGGGGTGCCCTGTGGAGGCAGGAGCCGATGTCTACCTCTGTCTCCACGACTGGGGCGCCGGACAGTCCTCTGGCAGCTGGTGCTCCTCTCCAGTAGATCCAAGGATCCAGGCTCAGGAGCAGATCCGAGGGAACCGCATTGTGATCATAGCCCCCAGCCATACCTTCCGGCTCCGTGTTACCAATAATAAAGCTGATATGTTAGGCAGCACTTTATTTCTGTGCCCGCTTCTCAGTTTGTTCCTAATGCAAGGGGGAAAAAGGGCTGTTTCTCAATACCACATGATAGAGATCTCAAAAGGCACAGCAGCCAGACTTCCCCATGGGTTCATCCAGACCAAGGAACAGGAGCGGTTTAACTGACCTTCAGCAGCAAGGTCCGTGTCTGCTTTGGGCGCATCGGTGTACCCCACATCCCGCATCCTAACTCATTTGCGTTTACCAGTGGCTGTTACCGCAGACAGTTAGTCATGGGCCCGTTACGCCCCTGTGCACAGGGGATTGCAACCAGTTTACCGAGCAGACAGAGGGATGGTGCTCTGTGGGATGCACACTGTGGTTGACCAGTTGGCCAGCTGTTCTGCTCTTCCTGTTTTCCATCAAGGTTTTTTTTCAATTTTATTAATTTCTACAAAGAGAGGGAGGAAACTGTGAATGGCTTGGTAGGCGAGATAAGAAACCAAGATCGCTGTACATCAGTCACTCCCAAACACTGACCTCCTTAGTTCCCGGGATCATCAGAAACCATTAGATCTTTTTAACAACAGGGCTTTTTGAGATAGCCCCATTAGATTCCAATGCCAAGGCTAATGGGTTCATGGGCTTCAAGATTTCTTGCTGCCTGCCAGTCCCTTGTGTTGAAAAGGTACCTTTATTTATTTATTTTTGTTTATTTATTTACTTTGAGAAGGTTAGAGAGAGAGTGCATAAGTGGGGAAGAGGCAGAGAGAGGGGAGAGAAAGAATCCCAAGCAGGCTCCACACTACCAGAGCAGAGCCTGACACGGGACTTGAACTCAGGAACCGTGAGATCATGACCTGAGCTGAAATCAAGAGTCAGATGCTTCACCAGCTGAGCCACCCAGGTGCCCCCAAAAGGTATATTTAAAATACATCAACTGAAGAATTCATAAGAACGAATGTATCCTGGGGAAGGTGAGACTCTAGTGTGACCAGGGGGCATCTCTTGATTGCAGTCATTGACTTCATCTCAAATGTTTCCACCTTCTGCCTGGAACATTTATTTGCCCACCTTGCTTTTACTTCCTTTCTGCAACCTTAGCCATTTAGAGAGGCACTATCTCATTTACACAGACAACCACATATTGTATGATTTGTTTATGTAAGACATGCAGGAAAGGTAAATCCAGAGAGACAAAATATAGATTCATGGTTGTCTGGAGCTAGTAGTGGGAAGCAGGAGGAACTGTGAGTGGACATGTGGGATCTCACTGGGGTGATGAAAATGTGCTGAAAGTAGACTACGATGGTCACACAACCTAGCAAACTTGCTAAAAATTGTTAAAATGGCTAAATGTTATGATCTGTAATTTATTCCTCCATAGAGTTGTTTATTAAAAAAAAAGAATAAAGTGAAGTAGACACTGTGGCAGTTGTGTCCTGCTTTCATCCCCAAGACTTAGTTTTCCTACAGGCTCACCGGCCCTGCCCCCAGTCCTGAAGCTCCTTGTCTGAGGGCTTTCTTGGGCCACCAGAGCCCACTGCGCCCTCATGTGTGGCAGACTGCAGACTCATGTCCCTGGAGAATAGCCCTTGACCACTAACTGCTAGGAATTGGAGTACAAATACCCCAGCTCTCTTGCCTTGTGGACACATTTTTCATGGCACTTCCCAAAGTTCTCCAAGTGGGATTGAACTCCATTTTCTCATATTAGTCACTCGCTTGAAGAGATCCATTTTATAGGCTTCTTTTATTTTCCCTTTCTGCCTCAATTTCCTTCTCCTGCCTTCTGGTGTTTTCTGGGATCCCCAAAGAAATATGTTATTACTTCCACTTACATCTTTGTCCTCAGAGTCTACTTTTAGGGGTAACCCATTAGAGAGGATATATTGGAAATTATTAAGAACTAAGAATTGATTAAACAATTTCAACTGAAGTTAAGCCATAGACCTTGGGGTCTGATTGCCTGGGTTAGAGTCTGAGTCCTACGTTACTTGCTACTTCTGTGACTCTGCTTAAGTTCCTTGGCCCTAAAGTCTCCTATCATCTGTCCCATCAGAGTAATCACGTTGTCTGTGTGACAGGGACAGTGTGAGGATACCATGTAGTGCAGCTGGAACTCTTCACAGAGGAATTGGTACATAGGAACTGTCTAGTAAGACGTAATTATATGTGATTTTATGGGGTGATGACTGGTCCATCAAATAATCACAGACATCTGAACCTGAAAAAAAAAAGGTTGGTTGGATTTCCTGGGGCTTATTCACAGAGTGTGCCTCTGTAGCCAAGACCATAAAGCTTTGGGCTTGTTGCTTGGGCAACACGAGTACCAGTGTCCCCAAACAACACTGGCCACTCTGAGGTTGGGCAGAAAGTGGATCAGATGATGCCTGATTATGTCTTGATAAACTGGATTGAATACTTCTCCAGAGGGACCCATGTAGCTAAAGTGATTATCAAAAATTAGTAAAATTAGTTTTACAACCTTCTGAAAAGAGGTGGACATAATCATATTTTCTTTGATTCCGTGTTAAGCCTGGTTTATTCATCGGATAGATAAGCAATCCTGCTGTGGCTGATTGTAGACTTTGAAAAGTTACTTTCCTTGCCTTAGCCTAGATCCTCATCTGTAAGAAGGAAATAGCGATGCTCGCCTCAGAAGGGCATCTTGATTATATGACTCATTTTATGTAAAGAGAACTGAACGAAGGCTCACTTGTAGCAGATGGTCAGCATTCACTCTTTTTCTTTCTAACTCCTCTGTTAATGCTTCTCCAGTGATGCTAACTTGGATGGGAATTTGGTTCCTTCAACCTGTAGGAAATAGTGCATGTGCCAGAGCCTAAGGGACCCTCATTAAGTTGGCAGAAATAATCCAGCACACACGGCCAATGTGTGGGACATCCGCCCCCGGTCCCCTTTCGACAGTACTAGCAGACATTACTAATCGATCATCGCGATTTTCATTTGAGTTTGGATACAGTCCTGCAATCTTTTCCAGCTGAGCACTCTCTGCCACCACTACCAGCTGATCAGATTTGGCATGCAAGATGAAAGTTACGTGCCAGCTTCCAGTGTCAGCTCAAAAATAATGGTGCTGAGCACAAATTCCGGAACTCAATAAATACTTAATAAGTGGACAACTAAAGAATAAATAAATGCAATGACATTATTTAATACTGCCGTCACCTATGTCGTCACTAGCAGTCTGGCTCAGAGATCAAGCCCAAATTCCTCAGGTGTCCCGCCTATAATGTGCATCTCTCATTGGTGACAGAAAGTTTTGGAGCATACCTGGAATACTCATCATTAGAGTCCCAAAGGAACATCCTCAGAAAATCTGTATATTGGTATGATCTTCTCTTGGGAGATTAAATCTCCTTAGGTGACAGCATTTTTGTCCGGGGCTGGCTGTACAGAAACTTCTCAGAGGTCTGAGTTATCTGAAGAGCCATTCTGGTGATGAAGGAGAAATCCTTAATTGGTAGAACATAGCCAACTATTTTCTGACCAGGAGGCACATCTCAAAACCGTATGTCAGGAGGCTGTGACTGAGCTGCACCGCTGAGGCTGCTGGCGATCTCCTTAGGAAACTGGTTTTAGCCAGAGGAGTGACGGCTATTTTAAAGCAAAAAGACCAGCATCGGACATCAAGTCTGCAATTCCCAGCATCCTGTGCTATTGTAGTCACCGCCAGATTGATTCATGGTTCGATGTTTGCTTTTCTTCGATTATAAATGCAAAAGTATTAACTATATTTGTATAACTATGAAAATTAAACACATTTATTATAAATGCAAAAAAATCTGAGAGAAGAAAACAAAATCGTTTGTAGATTCACCACTCAAGGATAGTCAGTATTAAAATCTGGGGTATTTCTGGGGCGCCTGGGTGGGTTAGTGGGTTGTGTTGGACTCTTGATTTCTGCTCAGGTCATGATCTCACAGTTCATGGGATTGAGCCCCACATTGGGCTGTACAGGGACAGCAAGAAGTCTGCTTGGGATTCTCTCTCTCTCTCTCTCTCTCTCTCTCTGCCCCTCCCCTCCAAATAAATGAGCTTAAAAATAAAATAAAATTTGGGATATTTCCATCTTGTCATATTTCAGCACACCTTTAAGCATAATTATAGTTGTGTATTACACACAAATATTATACACAAACCTTTATGTCCTGGAGGGTTTTTTTTAAATTTAACTTGATGAGCAGACCTGGGTGACTCATTCAGTTAAGCATCTTACTTCGGCTCAGGTCATGATCACCCAGTCTGGGAGTTCGAGCCCCACAGCAGGTTCTGTGCTGACAGCTTGGCGCCTGGAGCCTGTTTCAGATTCCATGTCTGCCCCTCTCCCTGCCCCTTCCCCACTCATGCTCTGTCTCTCTTTCTCTCTCTCTCAAAAATATTTAAACATTAAAAAAATTTAGAGAAAATAGGGGATTTTCCATGTTTTTGCAACTGCTCCACATCCATTTTGGTTGTTGCATAATTAGTCCGATAAATGAATATGCCATCTTTTACTTAACCATTAGATGATATTGCTCAAAGTTGTTGTTTCTGGTGTTTTGCTTTGTAGAGATGCTATGATGACTATAATTGCATATATAAAGGTTTTTTTTTTTTTTCCTGCATATGTGTTTCCCTGGAACACTTGATTAGATTCCAAATCTCTCTTCCTCTCTCTCATGGAGTTACAGCACATAACATGCTAAAGCAGACGCATACCAAATGTAGAGCACATCCAATACACACGCCTGCCCTGTACCCAGATAAGGCATTTCCAGCACCCCAGAAGGTGCTCACAAGCCGCTTCTAAGGTGTGATTTTTAAACAAAAGTGTGCACGTTGCACCGCACAAAGAAGCACATTTCCTTCTTTGCCCTACAGAAAACTAACCGTTTCTCTGCTGATCTAGAGCGCTGTCACTGTGTTAGGTTCTGGCAATGTATTCTTTTACTACCCCACCCTCCCAAAGCAAGCTGCTCAGAGCTGTTCCCACTGTCTTGGAAGATTTATTTTTAATTTTAAGTTCTAAGTAGTCTCTACACCCAGCATGGGGCTCGAACCTACAACCCTAGACCAAGAGGCACACGGTCCGCCAACTGAGCCAGCCAGGTGTCCCCCCCAAGGTCTTTGCGAGGAGGTCAGGGGAACACTCTTCACACTCTACAAATGCCGCTTAGTCCTCTTCCTTCTGTCCTTGGCACAGTGATGAGGACATTTAAAGATACTCTATATTTTCTATTTAGTTTGATTAAAAAAAAAAAACCTTGGGAGGAGTCAGCAACTTTCTAGCAACTGTGGAACTTTTCATAGTTTATTAAATAGCCACTCGTGGATAATAGAACGCGTGTTAAAATAAGATAGAGATAGATAGATAGATCAGTCTCCATAAAAAAAATGTAGTGAATAAAAATAAGTATATTTACAAGACTGTTCTCAGATCCCTTCCCTCCTGTACTCCTACTCGCCGTCACCACCGTCACCATTGTCATCGCCATCACATTGGTTGAGGGTCTGCTATGCGCCAGGGATTACCTAAATTATTTACAGGGAACACCTCATTTAATTCTGACAGTCTTCCCCTTCCCATTTTGCAGATAAAGAAACTGAGGCCCTGTGCCACAGAGGAAGTAAGTTTTGGGACTGGGCTTTGAACTCGAGGCAGTCTGCCTCCAGAGCTGCCATGTTTAGTCACCACTCTCTGCCTCGGCTAAGGGAACACACGCTCAAAATTTAAGTGATGGAAGTTTACGGATCTCCTGGGTTTCCGACAGCCGACCTATTTGAAGCGGTATATCTCGGTGCCAGACGCAAGAAATCTGTACTTTATAGGCTCGGTGAGGGAGGATACCCTGTGTTTTGGACAGTCAGTAAACAAATGCAGACTTAGTGGCATGAATATTTTTAATGGGTTTATTGAGATATAACTTACATCCTCTAAAAATACACCTGTTTTGGTATGTCTACACTTACGGAGCCATTACCACAGTCTGATTTTAGAATATTTCCATCAGCCCCAAAAGAAACTATGCCCATTATCCATCACTCCCCATATCCTCCTGCCCCCAGCCTCTGGAAACCACGAAGCATCTTTCTGTCTCAATAAGTTTGCTTATTCCGGACATTTCATATAAATGGAATCCTACAGTATATGGCCTTTTGTGTCTGGCTTCTTTCTTGGACATGTTTTTGGGACTCATCCATGTGGTAGCATAAATCAGTACTTAATTCCTTCATGTGGCTAAACAGTTGTTGGAGGTGTCACGAATGCTTTCACCACGCTAGATCTTTCTCGTTCCTTCCCAGTTTGTAAGACCCCGTTTCTTCAAACCTGGCTTCCCCTTTCTCTCATCAAGCACTGCTGACCTCCTCCTCTTCCTGTTCTTTCCTGTTCTAGTTCACTCTAGTTCACTCTAGTTCGTGTCTCTGCCTCCCCTGAAATTTTCAGTGTTTTGTTTTATTTATATTCAGGACTCTGACCCATCTGGAATTTCTTTGTGCTTGATCTAAGATAAGAACTCAACATTACTTTCTTCCAATGGAAATTTTAGTTAAACCACATTACCCTACTGGATTCAAATACCCCCTTTGTTATATATTTGAGTTCTCTGTAAGAGATCTAGGTGAGCTAATGTTTTCTATTCCTAAGCCAGAAGTACCATATTTATATGCTTATATTTGACTTCATGGTATATTAAAATATCAGTGAGGGTATATCGCTGCCATTTATTTATTTATTTATTGGTTACTTTAGAGCATTTCCTTCTCCATTTGTTTAATCCAATCTCCTTTCCTTCCCCTTAGCATTGATAGCAAACTGTTGATATTCTAATCAATACTGAGGTTTTTAGTTAATTTTATTAATTTGGGGAAGACTTGCATTTTATTTATTTGAATACATGAAATTATAATAAACTTATTTAAATAAATTGTTCACATTGTTCTCACTCAAGAACATAGTATTTATTTTCATTTTTATAGATCTTGTTTTATGAAATTCAGTGAGATTTAGAAGATCATTTTAAAAATAGTTTTCTTCATATAAGTGCTGAGTCTTTTCTTCTTAAGTGGTTTTCTCCATTATATTTCATAGTTGGTGCTGTGGTGACGGGGATATTTTTTCTATCCAGTATCTCCTCCTATCCATTTCAGAGTCATTATTGTTAGTATGTAGAAATGCTATTCATATTGTATAATTTTATTGTTTCCAGTCACTTTCCAAATGCACTTCTTGATTCTACCAGGATTATTGTTTTGTTCTTTTATTTTTCACTAGAGTCTCTTAGGTTTTCTTAGCGCCCAGAGCAAGCCATCAGAAAGAAGAGTGTAGGCTCTTCTTTTCCAATATTTAGTTGATTATTTTATTTTCTTGTCTAAACACATTTTCAGAACTTCTGAAATTATGTAAACATTTTGATTTTTGCCATTTTAAAACATATTTTTTGTTCAATGGCCTTCATTATATTTAGGTAACTTCTTCCTATTAATGTTTTAGTTGGTGACTTTCCAGAAATGACTGCCACATCTAATCCAATGGCTTCTCAGCTCCGCCTTTAATCTGGCTGATGTAATCAATGGATTATGTTGATACCATCCCTGGTCCCAACCTGTCACGAATTCTGGGAACAGACTCTTCCTGGGCATAACACTTTCCTCCTTTGATGCTAGAAATTTATTCAAAGGATTTGTCTCTATTCATAAGTAGTGTTTAATCATAGTTTTCTTGTCTGGTACTATCTTTATTAGATTGGGTTTGAAAAGAATTGAGAAGCTTCTCATTGCTCTCTGTGGAAAGGTTACCTACCCGGCTACACTTGAGAACCGTCTGGATGTTTATACCCCGCACAACATGGACAGATTAGAGCGGAGTATCTGGGGGTAGGGTTTGGACAGCATTGGTTAAAAAAAAATTAGCTGGTGATTTTGTCATTCAGTCAAGTCTGAAAACCAGTGTGTATGATGAAGAATAGTTAACGTTGTTAGAGCAATCTAGTTTTGTTTTGTTTTGTTTACATAAGGTTATTATAGAACTCAGCAATGAACCTCTCTGATCTGGGGGTCTTTTTAATGCTAAATCTGCCATATCTTTGGTAGCTGGTTTCCTCAAGTTTGTCAACTTCCTTGGGTCATTTTAATTATTTTTTCCATAATCTCAGTTATCAAATGTGTTACCAGAGACTTGCATATGGTACTCTTCCATTTCTCTTCTCTTCTAGAACTTTGGTCAAGTATTTTTTTATTATTATTATTTTTTGATGTGTATTCATTTTTGAGAGACAGAGAGCACAAGCAAGGGAGGGGCAGAGAGAGGGGGAGAGAGTGTGAGCAGGGGAGGGGCAGAGAGAGGGGGAGAGAG
>NC_043707.1:12880605-12882253 GCF_006229205.1 Suricata suricatta
GGCAGAGAGAGAGGGAGAGAGTGTGAGCAGGGGAGGGGCAGAGAGAGAGGGAGAGAGTGTGAGCAGGGGAGGGGCAGAGAGAGGGAGAGAGTGTGAGCAGGGGAGGGGCAGAGAGAGAGGGAGAGAGTGTGAGCAGGGGAGGGGCAGAGAGAGAGGAAGACACAGGATCTGAAGCAGCTCCAGGCTCTGAGCTCTGTCAGCACAGAGCCCGATGTGGGGCTCGAACCCACGAGCTGTGAGGTCATGACCTGAGCTGAAGTCGGATTCTTAATTGACTGAGCCTCCCAGGAACCCCCCCCCCACCTTATTTAAAAATAATGCTGATTTATTTGTTCTGAGAGAGCGAGAGAGCGAGAGAGCGAGCCCATATACCTGCGAACTGGTGAGGGGCAGTGACAGGGAGGGAGAGACTCCTGAGCAGGCTCTGTGCTGTCAGCACGGAGCCCAGTGAGGGGCTCGATCTCACAGACCTCGAGATTATGACCTGAGCCAAAGTCAAGAGTCGGACACTTAGCTGACTGAGCTACCAAGGTGCCCCAAGTCCTCTTTTTTGATAAACTGTGTATTCTGTTTTCTTTAGTCAGACATGGTGGGGGGGGGGGGGCAGGGGGTGTTTACATAGTGACTCAATGTTAGTATATGTTACAAAATGATCACAATTAGTCTAGTGAATACCTGTCCCCGTGCATAGTTGCAAAATTTTGTTTTCTTGTGATGAGAACTTTTAAGATCTATGTGTTTAAAGCAACTTTAATGAATACGAACAGCGTCACTAACTGTAGTCACCGTGCTATCCGTCATATCCCCATGACTTATTCTATGACTGCAAGTTTGTACCTTTGACCCCCCCCTTCACCCAATCTGATTTTTTTTAAGGTTGTTTATTTATTTTGAGAGAGACAAGAGACAGATAGCACGAGGGAGGGCGGGGCAGAGGGAGACTGAGAATCCCAAACAGGCTCCGCTGTCGGCGCAGAGCCTGACACGGGGCTCGAACTCAAGAAACTGTGAGATCATGACCTGAGCCGAAACAGAATACAATGCTTAGCCGACTGAGCCACCCAGGTGTCCCCAATCTGGCATTTTTTAAATTGAACGCTTTTGAGTTCATTTTCCTCTCTGCTATCTGTGCTTTCTTTTCTGTTACTTCCAGAATCTATCACTATTAGTTTTCTATTCAGAATTTCTTTTAGTTCATTTTGTTCTATTCTAACCTCCTGGGGTGTATAAAAATTTCCCTTGTTGTTTTATTAGTCATTCTTTATAATGAAGGCACTGAAGTCTATTAATTTTCCTCTGACTACAGCTTTTGTTATATTCCATAGATTCTATTATAACAAGTTCTCTTATGTATTACTGTAAAAAATATTGAATTTTGTTGCCTAGAATTATGTTTCTCAATTTTTAAGTTATAAAAATAGGTATTTCTAATATTATTAGTTTATTATTGGAGAGAATTTGGCTTGAGCAAAATCTCTTTTATTTTATTTGTTGAGGCTTTCTTATGTCCATTGTGTATGGCAGATTTCATGGATTTTAGAAAATATATTTATTTTCTGTGAAGGTAAGCATGTTTCTCTATATATCTACTAAATTGAGTTTATAGTTTGCACAATGCAATTTCTCCATGCCTTTACTTATTTTTACT
>NC_043707.1:12882353-12889306 GCF_006229205.1 Suricata suricatta
GGGATCACTCACGCATTTGGGGGGCAGCAGAGGCAAGGGATGAAGCACCTGGCTTGCACATTTGGGCCTCTGGTTCCCGCTCTTCCCAAGGTTTAGTTAGCTCTGTCCCTGACCTCTGTTCGGGTCAATGGGTCAGTCTCCCCCTAGGCCTCGGCATACCAGGTATGGAAACAGAAACTGGCTTGGAGTGCCTTCAGTCAGTGGGAGGTTCACTCTCAGGTTTGAAAAGCAGTTCAAGGGCCGAGGCCACTACAGCAGATCAGAAAGCGGCAGAGACTGAGGCCGCTTTGGTCTTTCTGGCTTATTGTCTCTAGCACTGGCTTCTGTCCTCATGGACACAAGCTGGCTGCTGGCGTTCCAGCTGTCCTTCCTACATCCCAGACAGAAAGGACACTCATCCCAACCGATTTAGCACCCTCTCCCAAAAGATTTCTTGGAAGCTTCACAATGATGTTTACTGCTCTTTCTTCGATCACCCTTAACAACAAGGAAATCTGGGAGCCATTGGTTTGCGCACACCGGCACCCTAAATAAGTCAAGATTCTTTATCAAGCAAGAAGGGAATAATGGATGTTTGGTAGGCAGCTTGCAGATTCCAGCATAGTCGATTATGCTTTCAATAAACTACCTTTTCCCTTAAGTCTTTTTGGAGTGGATTCCTGAGGTCTAGAGGCAGAGGACACTCAGAAGACAAGACACTGAGTAATCACAGTAGCTAAAGTATGGGTCCGGATGGGGATGCAGAACAGAGTCTGCAAACAAGATGGGAGACGCTTAGTTTGTGAGGATGGGGCTGAACCTACAAACGCAAAGATACAGGGCTAGGAGGAAACTTCAGTCACTTGGAAAACCTGCAGGAGGGCTGAGGGTCAATTAATAAAATAAAAGTATATTTGGGCAAAAAAAATTGTGATTTTGTGTAGAATCTCTTCCCAAGCCTTTTTTTTTAAAAATATGGTATCCTTTTAACTTTTTTTTCTTTTTATGGATTTTTTCCTGACCCCATCCCTATTCTGCACCTCCAGTAAGATGAGTTTTTGTTTTTTAAAATTTTTTTACATTCATTTACTTTTGAGAGGGAGCGAGAGAGCGAACAAGCAAGCAGGGGAGGAGCAGGGAGACAGGGAGACACAGAATCTGAAGCAGGCTCCACGCTCCTACCTCTCAGCACAGAGCCTGATGCGGGGCTTGAACCCACAAGGGTAGGATTGTGACCCGAGCCAATGTCGGACGCTTAACCAACTGAGCCCCCCAGGCCTTCCAAGAGGAGTCTTTGTTACCCAGGGTTTGAGAAAATCCAAAACGTCAGAACAACTACTACCAATTAAGCAGCATTTTTCATTATACATCCCAGTGGCATGTATGCACACTTGAAAAAATAGATCTCCTGTCACTTAGTCGTCCAACAGATGATGCTTGGCGCGTGGAAGGAATAACACCGCTCTGAAAGTCACGGTCCGTGACACCGTGCACGAAACACTCCCGGGGTCTTCTGTCCGTGAGGGAGGGGCCGGCCCTGACCAGCCTTTGGTCGTCACTAGCGAGGGCTCCCGGTCACTTCCTGCAGGGCACACATTGCTCTCCGGTGTTACTTGTGGACATGGGGAACTGGTCTCAGCCCCGGGTGCCCACTGGAATGTAAGCCCATGAGCACCATCCTGGGCATCGAGTAGGTTCTCAGTAAATATTTGGGGAAGTCTTGAACACAAGACTTGACATACAGTGAGTGCTCAATAAATGTGAGCTCTGTCTCCATTATCATCACCACCACCACCATCAGAGCCTGAGCTCCAGGGCCCCTACTGGGCACCACTGACACACACAATAAACATTTATTTTATTTTTTAAAGTTTATTTATTTATTTTGGGGAGGAAGGGCAGAGAGCAAGAGCGAGAGAGAGAATCCCAAGCAGGCCCCATGCTGTCAGTACAGAGCCTGACGCAGGACTCGATCTCATGAGCCATGAGATCACGACCTGAGCTGAAATCAACAGTCGGACGCTTAACTGACGGAGCCAAACAGGCGATCCTAAACAGTTAGCGTAAAGGAAAAGAAAGATGCCAGCCAAGATTGCCTGCGAACAGATCCGGACTGGGTCCTTCTTTCAAATGGCAGAGCGTTCCGGGGGAGGGAGGGTACAGGCTGTGAGCACTCAGGGGTCCGGGGGCGGGTACCGTGCAAGGTCAGATAATCCTGCAGGCAGCATGGTGGTTTCTGGTTTGTCACATGTCCTTTCTTCAAGCAAGTGTCTCCTCCTCTCCTCTGTCACCCCCAGCCCCGCCCACACACACTACCCTTGCAAACGGCTGGGGGCTCCTTCTGCACAGAATGGATGCCAGCTCCACTTAGGACCCCTGCTTTTCCTGCTGCCTTCAGATCTTGTCTGTGGGAAAGTCTGCGGTCAGAGGAAAGTTATTTGCTACCTAGAGCTCCCTCTGCTGATACACAGGATGGGCGATTCCCTGCGACAGCAGCCTGTGTCAGACAGCCCGGTGCCTGTGTCTGTGGTCTGGTCAGAGACTGTGTCCTTGTCTTGCGTCGGGTGGGGGCTGGGGAGTACACGTGATGCGTGCTTGTGACCTCCCGTGCTCGGTGGGGGGCCCGGAGTGGCTTTCGGCACCCTGGCCCCTCCGACCCCATGTGCCTGGGGATGGCGGCACTTTGCATGCGCTTGTCGGAAAGAACCAGATGCCCAGGACGCGACCGTGTTCTGTGCCTCCTCCCCCTGCCTCTGCCAAACAGGTGACCCGTGTTGATGACTTCTGTGTGTGATGTTGAAGTGAAACCAAGGGAGAGCTTTAAACGTTTTTAAGAGCAAAGTCAGGGTCAAAACAGAGCCTGGGTCAAAACAGGCTCTACTAAACCAAAAAGAAACAGATACATTAAGATTAAGACAAATTAAGATTTAAAAAAAACCCAAGTATTTGACTACACTTGACTCTTACTCTGAAGTTTATCTAAATTCGGAAGAGGGCATCCCATGTCCTCGCTCTCTGGTAACTTCTCCCAGGAGTACAGAAGGGAGAACATTTCTTTCCAGTCCAGCCTGCCAACGGGAGCGGGCTGACATTCCTTCTCCTCTGCCGCTGGCCAAGGCCAACATTTTATATGAAATATAGGACCCTCTGTTTTATACTCTATCCTGATCCCTGCCTCCCAGCAGCCGTAGGACAGAAGTATTATTTTTCTTCATCTTTTACTGACTAGAATAATGAGATTCGGTCATGTTAAGCAGCTTGGCTAAAATCACACAGCTGAAAAGTTGCTCAGATAGTGACAGGGTTCTGCAAAGCACTTGTAAGCACCAGGCTCTAATCCACCAGCTGGTGTGTGTTCTGTGCCCGAAGCTCACTCTGTGCCCTGCACTATGCCCAGTGCCAGGGAGAGAAGAGGTCCTTGCCCTTGGGGGTACTTGTAGTCTTTTATCAAAATGGAGGACTAGATTCAGTGCCTCTTCCTCCAGGCAGCCTTCCCAGACTGCCCCTTTCCCCCCTCTGATACCTATGGACACTTATCATTGACACCTTCCTACTGTTTACTAATGAAGTGAACAATACCTAATGTTTACTGAGCACTTATTGTGTTCTGGTCTCTATAGAAAAACCCTTTATATGTATTATCCCATTTAATCCTTCTAAGAAATCTAATATTATTACCTCCCCCCCCCCCCGCATTTTACAGATGAGGAAACTGAGGCATTGGGAAGGTAGACAATGCATGCTAGAAGTCTCAGTTAACACGCAGTGGGGCTGGGCACCTGACAGCAACTTGAGGGTAAAGACCCCTCTTCCCTGATTTCCTCCCAGCCCCTAACTTAGTGCTGGACACACCTAAGAGCTCAGAGCTAATTGCTCACTGGTCTTCTCACCCCTCATTTGAAAGTGATGATCAAACCAGATTTGGGTGTGGGTATGTGGAGGGAATCCCACAGATCAGCTGGAACTTCCTTAGAGCTCTGTCAGTTAACATGAGAATAAGAATCGTATTTAAAGAGAAAAAAAATCCTTAGGGAATCTTCTTCATATCTATTTTACTCTTGCCCAGCATGGTTCCTGGCGCATAATAGGGTCCAATACATCTGTGTTGAATGACTGAATGAGCTTTAAAAATTCTAAAGAGACTTGCTGCTGTTGTCACGGCCGCCGCTGCTGGAGTATTTCAGCCCCGTCTTCTACATCAGGCTCTGTGTAGCTGCTCCAGGTGCTGTCTGTCTGTCTGTCTGTCTTGGGGCAGGAAGATAATCTCGGCGACGCTAGTAGCTTGCCTTCCTGCCCTCCTATCTCAGGTGATTTTTCATCCTGAAAACCTCACATAAGCTGTTTATGGCATCCATAACCTGCCCAGAGCTTTTAAACCTCTTTCTTGCATGGCTTTTTACGAGTTGAGATAAACAAACAGCTCTCTCTCTCCAGGGACCGGGAGGCCTGGATCTTTAACCTCACTCTTCCAGCCTGTGGCCCCCAGGGGAGCTGAGCCGGAGCGTGGGCCCCAGAGGCCCACGGTTAGACGTGTCATGTGCAGGAAGCAGATAGCATCATTGCTGTTTAGAGGAAAATGCAGCAGAGACCTTGAAACAGAGACAGGCTGGAGGGCACCGATGCCAAGAGTGCCCAGGGCAGCCTCTGATGAGGTTGGGAAGCACTGTTTAGATACTGAGGAAGAGTTCTGGGGACACGACATGATGGTCTTGGGGACCATCCATGTCATCCAGTCCATCGTTTGGCATTGGAGAAACCAAATTCCCTGGAGGGGAGTGACTCGCCCAAGATGATGCAGCATCGTGGCTGCGCGGACTAGACAATGCCTGCCTCCCCCGTGCCAATTCCCTCCTTCCCATAAGCCCATGATCCCCAGAGGACACCCAGGTGGTTGCAGGCTTCTCCCCCGCGCCAGCGGTGATGTGTGGGACCTCGGCCAAGCGGATCAGCACCTTCTCTGCTCCTGGCTACCTTGCTTGGCTTGGGATGACCTCTGACCTAAAGCTAGTTCACTCAGAGAGCATCTCTGCACCTTTGAGGAGAATGCCGGGAAAGAGGGACCCTCCTTCCTCTGGGCTACAAATGAACAAAGGATACAAGTAGTCTCAGCAACTGATGTTGTGACACGATGAGAGTGCCTCGGGACAAAACAGACCCCATGAAAGGCAGAGAGCAGAGATGGAAAGAAAAGGAATTCTAGGTCATAGTTCTGAGTTGCTTGATCAAACCTCACCTGATGCCTACTATCTTTAAAATAATCAGTTACATGATCCAGTAAACTCTATTTTTAAGATGGTTAGAATAGAGAATTTATTAATTATAACCCAAATGCTCCCAAGTGATAAACAGATGACAGGAGGCCAAAGAGATTGCCTCTCTTCTGTCCCACTCTCGGTTAGTTGGGCTGAGCCCAGAGGAACTGCCTCTGAGCCTTTCCACATGCCTGGCCAGGCTGTAGATCTTCTGAAGGCTGAGTCTAAGCCTGCAGTTTAGAATCCCCGCTAGCTGGTGGTTTACACTCTCAGTTCAGGGAAGAGGGTTGGCACATTATATGGGTCCAGAAAGTATTTTCTAGGTGGTCACTCCCACCCCACCCTCATGAACCAGAAGCGCTTTGTGCACATCTCTCAAGTCACGTTGGCCTCACTGCTTTTTAATGAACAACATCTACCTTTGGACTCCAAGCTTGCTGAAGGGGAGATCAGGCCTTAGTCACCTTTGGAACCCTGCCCCTGGCCCCGCATGTGACACAGGTTTGATATTCCTAGACTGTTGGTGAGGATGAACCCTTCTCTTTCCCCTCTCTGCCTCCTTCTCTGATGGATCCTGTTTCTTGCTCTACTTTCTTCTCTTCAAAAATTAGGATGAGGTTTCAAAAGCACAGCAGACAGGATGCAAAGCACTTACCCCCGAGTCCCTGATTTACACACTGGAGGTTTGATCTGCTGCTGTGTTCTCATAGTGCTGAGCCCTGTCTGGGACACCCACTCTCCGTTCACCACGGGTTCAGGGCTGCTGTGTATAAAGCCCCGGGCAAGAGGACAAGGGAGGGAAAGGCTGGAAAGATTGAGTCAGAGAAGGCTGGGGATGAAACTTGAGTCCCGTTGGGCTCATCAGTCTGAAATCTCATTGACCGACAGGGAAGCTCAGGCCCTGGGAGGAGTCCTCCTGGCTCAAGGTCACTGGGACAGCCCAAGGGGGGATGAAAAGAACTCGGCTTTACAGGGCAAGGCCCAGGCCCCCAGAAGCAGAACCCCGCACAGGCAGGAAGGTAGGCTTCGGGATGGGGATGGATGGGAAGAAAGACCTGGTGGAAGGCTCAGCGGCCAGACGGTGAAGCTTGCAGCCTTGGAAGGTTGAGACAGCCCAGTGGGTGCCCTCTTCCCAACCAAAGCCCTTGCTCGACAACTGGGTTTGGAGGCTCTTGGCTTGTTTGTCCTTAGGGACCAGAGAAGTGACTCAGTGAAGCACTTAGTACATCGTTGGCTCTAGAGGGTGGGGTGTGACTCAGGAGTCACTCACAGAGACTCATTCATAGCCTCCTCCCTGCCCCTTCAAGCCGGGGATCCAGGGATCCGCTGCGTGAGACCCTTCCGTGGCTCTTCCTCATCAGTTTCTCCCGTCTCCACCTGCCCCGCCGTCTGTGTGCCGGGGGAAGGCACCTGGATTGCAGACCCCCGGGCGGGGAGCCCGCTCCGCTCCGCGGCCTCGTGCTTGCTCCCTCACGGAAGGCAGGGTCTCAGGACCCCCAGATCGTCCTGACCAGCCCTGGATCCTGAGCGGGCCCACCCTCACCCAAAGCTTCCCCAGCTTTTCTGCCCTCCCCTCTCTGTGTCGCGGAAACTGTCCCCCGCGCCCCCACCCCGCCGCTACTCTTGCCGCGGAGGGTGTCTGTCCTCTCGGCTCGCCCCCACCCCCCTTCCTTTCCCTCCTCCTCTTTCCTCCCTCGCTCCGCCCCCAGGCCCCGCCCCTCG
>NC_043707.1:12889406-12915990 GCF_006229205.1 Suricata suricatta
CCGGCGCGGGCGCGGGGAGGCGGCCCCGGAGAGCCCCGGGCGCAGCAGCCGGCCAGCCGGGGGGCACTGCCCGCGCGGGCGCTGGTAAGATGCCTCCCCCGGAGGGCGGGAGGGGGAGAGGGAGGCAGCCCCGACCCCCGACCCCCCACGCCAGCCCTTGAACCCGGGGCGTCAGACTGGGACTCCCCAAGCGCGCTGGCTCCACATCTCTTTCCCTGGAAGCTAGGGTGCGGTCCCTGCCCGAGGTTCGGGGGCCGTGGGCTGCCCCATCGCGAGTCTGAGGACTGCCCCCTTGGGGTCTGGGGAAGTTATCTCCAGAGGGGGCGCTTTGGGGGTTATCGGAGCCCGGCCGGGTCCCTGCTCCCCGTCACTCTTGCTGGGTGCCCCGACTTGCACTGTGCATGTGGGTGTTGGCGCCTCGCTCTCTGAGTGCGTGGATCGTGCCCGGGATCTGAGCCGCTGCTCATGGGTGCTGCCCACAGCATCTCTTTGGGTTTTGCTGAGCTGAGTGCGGAGAACTCCGTTCCCCGCTTGCCGTCTCCTTGTCTTTTCCTGGCCTGGGCTGGAGTCTGGGATCCTTATCCCAAATCCCCAGCCGACTCCCTGAATCCGGATTCAGGCTTGGGCGCCTGGTCTCACTTTAGGTCTCCTGTCTGCCATTTCTGGCTGTCTGAGACTCCTGTGTCTACCTTCTCCGTCTCTAACCCTGTCCTCTGCCCGGTGCCCTCTCTGACTTTCCTCGCGCTGCTCTCCAGTGATGAGGCATGCCCCCTTCTCCCGGATGGTGCTTCTGCGCTCCGTCTCTCGTGTGGAGCCGATTGCTGTCACCAGCTGTGCGTCTGAAGAGCATCACGACTTGGGCTCTCGTGGGTTTTCTTTGCTTTTCCTTGGGTGTGAACAGTCTGAGCTCTGAAACTGTTTTTTCTGCAGATCTTCTGGGACCGTCTGGGTGTCTTCCTGCTCTGCCCCCAACTTCTCCAGGGATGTCTTTCACACCTTCTCTGGGCTGCCTTGCTGAGCCCACTGAGCTAGGACACACAGGACCGGAGGTCAGAGTCCCCAGCTCTGGGCCAGGCTGTCAGTGCCCTGTGGGTGTGAGTGTCTGTCTTAAGGATAACAGCGTGCAGCGGTCTGTCTGTATCTTCCTCAGGCATCCGCCTACGGGGATTCTCCTAGTGCTTGGGGGACATCACATGCCGGGGGTTAGTTTCAGGATCCTTAGCCACCGAATGCATGTCTGTGTCGTTTGTCGCTTGGGGAGCCCTCACTGAAGATTGTCTTCAGACACAGCATGATGCTTTTTGATCTGTTAAACTTATTTGGAATCAGTGGCAACCCTCTTTGCCAGAGCACGGCTCTTGTTTGTGGCTGTGGGCAGAGCCAACCCCAGGACACAATGTGATGGCATTTCACGTGCTCGTTTGTCTGCGTGGGTGGCAGGTAGATGTCTTTCCCTCCTTGGTGGGGGTTGTTGGGGGGGCGGGGAGACTGGAGTGAGGTTGTCGGTGGAGAAGCAGAACATTTCCCATGTCCTGTGACCTTTTATTTACAGAGAAGAGTACTCCCAGACGCTGCCTTTGAACTCCTGGGGTGACTTGTGATATGTTTGGGCAGAAATTTAGTCAGAGGTTCTTTGTGGATTTGGAGCCCTCCCGGGCAGTGGGGTCGGTGGGAGGGTGTTCAGGTCGCGCACTGCTGGCCCAGAATGGAAAAATGTAGGATGAACACGGGGACATGGGGCTTCCTGTATCCTTTGTATCTGGGGTTCAGACAGGCGCCAGGAGGTATCTTCGGGTGCAGAGACCACCTGTTGAAAAAGTGGAAAGAAGGAAGGAGGCCTGGGTAGCTGATTTCTTCCTTGGTCCTTGACATTTTGAGTACTCCTTCCACATTCCGTGTGTGTGTGTGTGTGTGTGTGTGTGTGTGTGTGTGTGTGTGTGTGTTTAATGTCCCCCTCTTCTCTCTGGGTGTCTACCGTGTTGTGGTTAACTGTTCTCTCTCCTGGATTTGTATTTTATTTTATCGGCCTGTCTGTATCCTCTCTTTCCCTTGCCCCACGTCTAACTGCACTACCACCCCCCCCACCCTGCCCCCTGCCCTGCTAGCTCCTGAAATCACAGCGCAGACATGCTGGAGGGAGCTGGGGGTCTGCCCTCCCCTGGCTGTGCCCACCCAGCCCCTGCCCTTCCATGGAGCTCAAGGAGACCAGAAGAGGGCAGGCTGTTCCCAAAGTCTGATGTCGTCTGAGCTTGGGTTGCAGGCTAGGCGAGGACCAGACCTTGGCGAGCGCCTCTAAGGCCCTTGCAACATGTGGTTTGCCTGCAGACCCTGCCGGGGCTGCTGGCTGATGCTTTAGGGACGGATTCAGGAGTGGGACGTTAAAAAAATTCCCTGTGGTTTTCCAGGTGGCTCTCTTAAAGGGCTGGTGAGACACATACATGCTTGGGACATGATGCTTCATCAGTGCACTCTGTGGAGCTGGGCTGGGGCGGGGCGGGCAGGGGGCGGTTCTTGCTGGCTGAGGGGCTCTGTCTCCCGCCCCTCCCCCCTCGGTGGTGTTGCTGGTGGGTGTGTCCCAAAGAGTGTCAGGCAGGCATTGTGTGGAGAGCATTTTCTAAGACAAGACCTGGCTGCTTCCTTGTGCCCACGGACCCAGGGCTTCCGCACTCACACCCTCTGTGTCTGGGGAGCTGCGCCCCGGTGGAAGGACATGATTATATTTTTGGTGCATCTTAAGAAGCCAAGAAGAAACACGCTGTTTCTCAGCAGACAGAGTCAGAGACAGCAGGAGGGTGGCGACAAGATGGGCATGGCTAGAGAAGATTTGCAAGCTCCCGCGTCCCCCTCAGCCTCTTCCAAAGCTCTTAAATATTAGAATTATCAGGTGGCGTGTCGCAGAGCTGCGGCCGAGATGCCGATTCCTTCCCTGGGTCTCCGGCAAGCTGTGGATTTGTCTGTCACCTCGAAATTCACGAAACAGATGGGCTCACTTACCCAGGGAGGAAGAACACTGGGAGAGTGTCAGCTCACCCTCCAGCAGCTTTCTTTCCCTTCCCCTCCAGCGAAGCGTCTGGAGGTCCCACATTTTTATTGCTTGTGCCCTTAGGTAAACGGTTACTCCATAAGCTGATCGTTTAAGGAACCGAATTTTTAATTGCCCTCACACACACATGCACGCTTAGAATGGCGTATCTGTGGCCGCTGACCCCTTTGAAATGCTGATTTTTCGGCAGAAATCCCTCATAGTTCACATTACTCAGATAACACAGGACTTTTTCAGACCTTGGCAGTGACTTTAAAAAATTGGTTCGCTCTATCGCTCTATCCAGATCACCTCTGGTTCTGACAGCCTGAGAGGCGTGGCTTCTGTTTCTTTCCAAATGTTTTGAGACCAGAGAGAACAGAGGGTATTTTATTGATGGTACTGGTTTTTTTTTTTCACACTCTCAATGGGGTTTTATTTTGCTTGAGCAATACATTACACTTTGTATACAGAAATACGCGTCATTGAACAATATTTATCTTAACTGCAAATGTTGCCATCTGCTTAATCATATACTGGAAAATATTAAATAGAGTAGATAAATAAAACAGAAGTTATTAGACACGGAGGTGTATGTATGTAATTGTATATATACATGTGCTTTCCTTCCAGTCTCCTCACACTTTAGATATTCTCTCAGTTTATTAGTTCTTTTTTTTGTGTTTTTTGTTTTTTGAGAGAAAGAAAGAGAGAGACAGAGCACGAGGGAGGGAGGGTCAGAGAGAGGGGGAGACACAGAATCCAAAGCAGGCTCCAGGCTCCGAGTGGTCAGTACAGAGCCCGACGCGGGGCTCGAACTCACAGACCATGAGATCCTGACCTGAGCCGAAGTCGAACGCTTAACCGACTGAGCCACCCAGGCGCCCCTAGTTCTCTTTTTTTAATCTTCTGAAAGGTTGCATGACAAGATACTTGCTCTTTTGGAAATAAGAGGCCATGGTGTAAGTCCCTGTTTGCTGAGGAATCATCCAGTTTTGATCCGTGGTCTTAAATAGGAAAGGAAATTTGGTGTTTTGAGTTAGAGCAGACACCTGACATCCTGTGTGTGTGTGTGTGTGTGTGTGTGTGTGTGTGTGTGTGTTTCCCAGAAAACAAACTATTCTTAAGAATATCTCTGTAGTCAGCGGCTGCCCTCTTACCCAGTGCTATTTGTGGTCAGTGGGGCCGTAAATCTGCCTGCAGAAAGACGAGAAAATGCACAGTGCCCACATAATCGGACGGCACAAGGGGCACTGCATAAGGGTTGATCTCTTCCCCATCTTTTGGTTAATCTTGCCCTAAGACTTGTCACTTAGGAGAACACTCCCTTTTAAAAATTTTTCCCTTTGTATTTCCCCATTTCTGTGGACTCTGGTCCCCATCTGTCAGAACCAAGAAGAAGATACTTTGGAGAAACCAAAAAATAAAACATAAACTCAATCCCAACAAACTCCAAGTTCAAAGGAAAAGGCGTGGGAGCAGGAGAAAAAGTCACAGGAAATGTGCGCCAGGCCCGGCACATGAAAGAGACCTCCGTGAAGTGTCCTGGGGTCTGAGACACCTGGGTTCAAACCCGGCTCTGCTCTTGGCTGTCTCCATGACCTTGAGCAAATCATTCTGCTCCGCTCCTCTGAAAATCTGGGCTCCCTCCTGAGGTCAGGTGAGGATGAAGTGTATTCATACATGTGAACTGAAAATGCTTAAATGCGAGCTGTTGTTCTTAAAAAGAAAGTCTTAGTATGTTTGAAAATAAGCAATTTTTTGCAATTATTCATTTTCCCATGGAAAGTGGGATTTGAGTGAAATCCAAGGCAGTAGAGTGCCAACCCCACTGCGTGTGCCAGCCTTGGAGCAGGATGGAATGTGCTAGAGGGAGGAGCGCTAATATTTATTGAGTGCCAGCTGTATGCCAAGCATCCTCAAGATGGTTTGCATAAATTATGTTATTAAATGCTCACGCACACATGCAAAAAAACAAAACACACTAAAAAACCCAGGATGGGAGGAGATGCTATTCAACTTACACAAAGTTTAAACTAAGGACAGCTGGCTAGACACTGCCGGCCTTCGGAGCGCGGATTGTTAGGCAAGAAGAGTGAGGACTTCATAAATGTTGCCTTACCCAGCTCGGTGGGATGGGACTGTTGCTGTCCCCATGTCACAGATGGGGAAGCAGGCTCAGAGAGGTGAAGCACCTTGTTCCCTAAGAGCGCCGTGCTGGGAAGTCACAGAGCTGGGATCAAAACCCGGGTCCGCCTTCTTCCGATGGACCTACAGGTTTCACAGCCCCTTGTCTGGGCGGTTCTTTGAGAAACTCGTGATGCAGCCAGACTGTTCTCGAAAACTTTGAGACCACTTCCTCGCTTCTCACTGCAGAGTTCCCAAAAAACTGTGCCAACCCTAGAAAAGGAAGAGAGAGGCAGCTTCCACTGAATCGGACCCCTCAACAATGGCACAATGGAGAGTAGGAATAATAATAGTAATTGTAAGTGTCTAGGTAGCAGTTACAAGGGGCCGGGCACTGTGTTAAGTAAGCCCTTATGTGTCAACTCAGTTATTCCTTCAGCGAATGTGTGTTACATTGTGACAGTCAACAGTCACGGTGCTTCATAGAACCAGGCCCTGTTCTGGGTGTTTTACACACATTAACTCGTTTAAACCTCACACTGTAGAGGAAACTGAGGCATAGGGAGCTTCAGCAACTTTCCCAAGGTTCACAGTTAGAAAGGGGAGAGCCACAGTTTAAATGCAGGCAGTCTGGGCTCATCACTCCCCTGCTCCACACCCTCCCTCTTCTAAGCGACTCGAGAAAGTTCCCAACCTTAACATCACAGCACATCCAGGAGGCAAGGAGGTGGTCGATTTGGTCTCAATGCCCAGATCCAAGCACAGGATTTTATGGTCCTGGAATACAAGGTTATCACCCTAGCCTGAAACATGCAGCACGCATACGAGGGTTGAACTTGAACTGCTCAGTTGGCTGGGAGGAAGGAATTTTGAACTCAGCTCTCTCGCGGGGAGAGGAAGGAAAGAGGGCGCAACACAGGGTTCCTCGCCCAGGAGGAACAGCCCTTCATTCATCATCGGCCGGCTTCCTGCTGCTGCGCCCCCCACTTACACTGCCCTGTGGTTCTCTCCGGAGAAGCCCGTGACTTGTCCCCGAGAGCCTGGGCGTGGCAGGGAGGCATCTCTAAGAACATACAGGTTGATTGTCTTATGCTACTTCCTTCCGCCTACAACGGAGCCTACAACGGAAACTACCCGTTTACCCGCAGATACTCATCAGGCTGTGCCCCTCTGAGCCTGTGGTTAGGGTTGCCTCCTCCCCCTACTGGGAGCCCGAGGTGTTGAGAAGAGGGAAGCGGGGAGGGCGGATGGGTGTCACCTTGACCCGCTCAACACTGGAGTGAGCGGGGAGACCGATGTTATTAGTATCAGGACCCAGGAGCCCAGACAGCCAGCTGGGTGGGGAAGGGGACACCTAAAGGCATTTCTTAAGTCTCTTTGGGAGGAAGATCTCCCCTTTCTGGGCCCTCTTTGGACAGTGAAATGGGTTTGTTCTGTCCCGGTTTGTCGCAGCCAGATGACTGCTGGCTTATCTGGGTATCTAATCCAGGCTAATGTGTCTGTGGATGCTAATGACTAGCATTTCTCCTCCCAGGGAATCCTTTGCTGTAATCCGTGGCCAGGAGAAGCACTCGTTAAGCCCAAAGGAGTCAAGCTGATGGGGTGGAGAGATCCCTTTCCAAAGGGGCATGGTCATTGTGACTGTGACAGTACCCATAAAGAGGGTGAGCCGGATTTCTCTTCGTTGAAAGTTTGCCTTATACCAGACACCGTAGAAGTACTAGGAAGATGTGATCTTAGGAATTCCTACACGGTGCTGCAAGTCAGTCTCCTCTGTTTTACTGATTACAAATAAAAACTAAGGCAAGAAGTTGGATGGAATTTGAACAGCTAAGAAGTGGCCAGTTATAGGAGTTGAAGGTTGGTGGTGACTTCACATACTGTGTTCTTGGGCTCTGTCCCCAATTCAGTAAGTCCCTTGTCCCTCCCTCTCTCCCCTCCCATCTGTTCATTCATATATCCATCCACCTATGCATATATCCATCTGTCTATCCATGCATCCATCCATCTGTCCATGCATCCATCCATCAATCCACATATCCATCTGCCTATCCATACATACATCCATCTATCCATGTGTCCATCTATTTATGCATGTATCCAGCCGTCTATCCACGCATCCTTCTGTCTATCCATACATCCATTCATCTATCCGTGCGTCCCATCCATCTATGCATCCTCCAGTCCACCAGTGAGAGCATGCCAGGCACTGTGCCCAGCACTGCCACGACCTTCATGGACAGGACAGATGTGCTTGCTGACCTTGGGAGGATCTCTCCAGTGAGCTTCCAGCCGGGGAAGGGCTGCTGACACTCGGGCTGTCACCAGCGAGGTTCCTTTCACATCCGAGCCTGATTCACTGCCGGTTTCACTTCCCCAGAGTGGCCTCTTGGACATGAGAGGAGGATTTCCTCTGGACAGGTTGGGAGTCAGGAATAGTGTGATTCAGGGGCCCAGAAGCCCTCAAGTCTCCCCCCCACGACCTGCCCAGCACATTCTGGACTGCTCCACTCATGGGACTCAAGCCCTTTTCATGTAGTATATGTAAGGAGCCTGCAGATCAGTTTACAAGGGGAGCAGGTGGCCAGAGGCTGTGGGGCCTGGGAGGCGTGTCATGTGATGTGTGTGGCGTGGAGGGAGCACTCCTACAGCCCGGCTCCGCCGTCCACGTCTGTGTGATGCAGAGGGTTGGTTCATCCCTCAGGGGCTCGGTTTCCTCGTGTGCGCGCCTGGGAGGGTGCGGTGATGAGACAGCTCTGGCCCACGATCAGCGCGCCTGTTGTTCTCCTGATGCAGCCTCGTCGGGAGAGAGATTTGCAAGAGAGGACCTCCGATTCATGCCCCTTGGGTAGGTTTTGTGTGGCCCACACGGTATGTTAGAAGGCCCTGAAGTTTAAGGATTAAGACATCCTATAAAACGATACAGAGTAGTGGAATTCCTTTAAAAGTCACAAGATCTGGCAGTGCGGGACCCACATTCTTGCTTGTTTTTCAACTGGCCAAGCTGAGGAGGGGCTATTTCTGAGACCCTCCAGATTCCTGAGACCACTGCCCCCGCCAAGATCTCTTTTCTCTCCCCTCTGATACCTGACTGGCCCCTCTAGGCTGTTGAATTTGCAACCTCTGTTTGGAAGACGTCCCTGTTTGCTGTGATGAGCTAAAAATAAATGCCTGTTGGTCACCTTTCAACAATCCCCGTGCGGTTTATTCACAGCACTTACTTACCTGACTGCTTTCGCTTCCCCTGGGCATGATGGAGGTTTTCCTCCCTTTCTTGCTGTGGGCGAATGCTCAGGACATGCAAATTCTTACAAGGATTAGGCCACCGTGAAGGCAGGGTCTCAAACATTCCACAGTCTGGTAAACCAGTTCCCCCTTCGCTGGGCATGCAGGGGACGTGCCGTTTGGAATGGTCTGCCTTGCACGCACTGCGCCCCGCACAGCCTGGCCCCACAGCAGCCTGTCTGGGATGTGGAGGGCTGCCGGGGAGCTGGGCATGGCAGGTGGAAGGGTGTAACGTTGTTCTGGAGCACCTCGGCTTGGATGCCGACACTGTCAGGGACAAACCGTCACTTCCATCTTTTTTGGTGTCTTTTCGGCTCTTCTGTCAGGTGATGCTCATGTCGGACCTAATTCGATGAATAGATGAGAAAGTGCTTTGTGATCCCTGAAGGGCCAGGGGCGCGTGAATGAGGGAAATCACTAGAGGCTTCCCACCCACCCGTCCGTCTGTGCACTGATTCACCAGCTAGTGCTTGAGGAGCTGCTGGGTGCAGGATGCTGGGCAGAGCACGTGGGGAAGACAGACGCGCCCACCCTCCATGGACCTGATGGTTGAGGGCAGGATGACCCCCTAGAGAAAGAGAAACCAGAAAAAAAAGTAAAAATCAAGTTGTTACAGGGGCACCTCAGTGGCTCAGTTGATTAAGTGCCTGACTTCAGCTCTGATCTATTTGGATCACGACTTCATCATGATCTCGCGGTTCCTGAGTTCGGGGCCCCACATGGGGCTCTGTGCTGACAGCTCCGAGCCTGGAGCCTGCTTCAGATTCTGTGTTTCCCTCTCTCTCTGCCTCTCCCTGCTTGCACCCTGTCTCTCTCTCTCTCTCTCAAAAAAAAAAAATTACAAATTTTTTTAAATTAAAAAAAAACAGATTGTTACAGGTGTAGCAATGGAAGCATTTCAGGAGCTGAGAGAAAACAAGAAGCAGTGGGTGAGGATTTTGGGGGGTGGGGTGGATTAATTTTACTTCGTTTTGGTTAATGGACACCTTTTGCCAGGGTAGCTCCAGACTGGCCCCAGGAATCCCAGGTGTGGTTTACACACCAGCTCTGATCCGCCGTTGACTAGAGCAGCTTTTTTTAAAAATAATTTTTTTAAACTTTATTTGGTTTTTTGAGAGAGACAGAGAGCGTGAGCTGGAGAGGAGCAGAGAGAGAGACAGAATCCCAAGCGGGCTATGTAGGGTCAGTGCAGGGTCCCATGTGGGGCTCGAACCCACAATACCGTGAGATCATGACCTGAGCCCAAATCAGGAGTCGATACTTAACCGACTGAGCCACCCAGGCGCCCCTTAAAGGAGCTTTTAGTAGAGTTTCTGTCTATATCTCTGCAAAGTTTATTCAGTTCTGAAATTTGAGGTATATTCTTTTAAATGTTTTTCTTTAACTGAAATGTACTCCATAAACAAAAGCGCACATTATTCTAAATACACAGCTCATTCACAAACTGAGTGCACCCAAGTAACCCACACCCAGAGCATCTGCCACATCCCCCATGCACCCCCCAGCTGCTTGGGTGAATGTTTTTAAAAATTGTAATGCCGGATGTTTTTCTAAATGTATATCAGGGAAAACATACAAATGTAACCATTCAATCAAAATGACAACTTCAGAGCTCTTACTGCTTAGCATACAAGTCGGGGGGGCATTCAAGTAAAGGAAGTTGTTACCGTGATGAAAATGTGTAGGTGACAGTTCCAAGCCCTAATTCTAACCTGAATCGCGGCGTCCATTCTGGTGGTTAATGACGGGGGAGCGCTGGGGTGACCGAGGTTTGTCGGGTTAGCCCGTGTGAAGGTGCTTTGTTCCTTTGGTGAACAGCAGTGTCATTTTGTTCTGACATTCAAGTGGCAGACATTGGGAAGAACCGTGCGCTGGGTCTGAGTGGAACTTCTCCAATGTCCTTGGTCACTGTCCGCGTCACTCCTACAGCCATGGGGCTCCTCCGACCCATGTTGGGGACTTGGGTCTGGGCTCTTCGTCTGCGGTCTTAGATTCACGCCCAGCGCTGGCTTCATGTTGACTGTGTAAGTCAGCCCCCACCCCCCGCCCCCGTGTTGTTGCACATGGAATTCACGTGATGTGTGGCTTCCCACGTGCGCCTGTAATGACTCCGTTAACTTAACCCCGAATCAAGACTCTCCTGTCCAGTGCCAGGGTCATGGAAACCCAGTACGGCCCGAACAGCCATTCAAAAGGGCAGCAGAGATGGCTAATCATTTCACAATGAGCAAGGAGACAAGCAATGAAACGGGGGCCCAGGCACGGCAGGATCGTTTCGCCAAGTCTCAGCCCTCACCTGGGTTTAAGTGAATAAAAAAACACATGTTTTTGATACCGGAGAGCTAACGTATACATTATTTAAGGGTAATATTAAAACCAGATTAGTTGGATCAAGTAATACAGCGGTTCCCACATTAAGCATCCTCTCTTTGGGGACGTGGGAAAGTTGTTCTCTTTCTGTTTTTCTTCTTTCCTTGTGAAATGGGGCTTTATTAATTAGAGATGTAACGGGAAATCTTTTTTTATTCCCCCAGACTCGTGGCTGTTTTCTGTTTATTTTTTAATGTAGGACCGTGCTTTGCAGATGTTCTCTTTGAAATAAAAGCCTATTCATTGTCTCTCTTTTTCTCTCTCTCTTTTATCCCCAGCTCCAAAGGGGCAGCTGTTGTAAAAGACACAGAGAACCCCATTTGCTTGCCATCGGGCGGTTCTAGAAGATCCTGTCCCTGATGTAAAACACTCTCAGTGCCTGCTTTCCTCCCTGTCGCCCCATCGAGGCCTTGGTTTTGAGTGGTTACATCTGATTCTCTCTTGCTGAGAAGACGAGGGGATGACAGTGATCGGGGTAGAGAAGTGGGGGTGGGGCGCGTTCTCGGAAAGCAGCCGGGGTGGCACCGGGCCTCGGCTGGGCCCCCTCCTCCAGGTCCGGAGGCTGACTGCTCTTGTGGCTTTCTTTTGGGGAAAAAAAAATCACATGGAGCAAACAAACCCCCTCTCGGAGAGCAGGTGGCATAAACCCCATCAAAAGTGGACATTCTCTAGAAAGTACTGATGAGGGAAGCCTGGCTCCCTTTGGGCGGCAGCTGGAGTGCCGGTGGCTCTGAGTTCACTTTCTTCTTCTTCTTTCAGTTGGAAATCTGAAATCACTGGCCAACAGTTAAAAGTCAGGGATCTTAAGCAAACATTGCATTTGGAGTTCCTATTTAAAAATTTGAAATTCTGGCCTTCCTTCCCACAGACATGCGAGGGGAGGGAGACGGGGCTGCCCCCTCCCTAGGGCCCCGCTCTGCACTTTGCCTCGGAACCTGCCCGTCTGCTCTGCTTACTGTGTTACCTGAAGGGCTGCTGTTAGTGTGCAGCCGTCACAGTCGCGCTGAGGAGGGGGAAGAGGCTGGTGAGAGCGCTCGCTCCCGTGGATTAGATTCTGGCTGGGTGCCAGGCACCGTGCTGAGCAGCGTCTCCCGGACGATCTCACCGAATCACTGCAACAAGTTTAGGACGTTCTCCCCATCTACAGATGAGGACACTGAGGCACAGAGAGGGTGAAGTATTGCCCAAAGTCACAGAGCAGTCTGCTTGTGATTTGAACTCAGGCAGTGTGACCTGGGAGCCTGTGCGTCAATTGCCGTGTGTGTGACCGACAGAATGTTTAAAATTTTTCTTTAAATGTTTGTTATTTTTGAGAGAGGGCGAGAGCAAGCAGGGGAGGGGCAGGGAGAGAGAGAGGCACAGAATCAGAAGCAGGCTCCAGGCTCTGAGCTGTCAGCACAGAGCTGGATGTGGGACTCGAACTCATAGACCACAAGGTCATGCCCTGAGCTGAAGTTGGCTCTTAACCGACTGGGCCACCAGGTGTCCCGACCCACAGAATATTTTAATAGAGCAGTTCTGGTTCGGAAGTCTTCAGAACGGCTCTGCGGGAGGGTTGGCACTGTTTGCCCATTGTATGGATGGAAACATCAAGGCTTGGCAGCAAGTGGGTCACCCAATGTCAAACCGTGAGGGAAGGTGCGGAACGTGGCCCTCTAAATCGAGGACAGGCAAGGAAATGACGTTGACCTGGGCCCTGGGGAGGCTGGCCTCTGGCTGGGTGGGCACTACTGCACCAAAAGCTCCCGCCGTCCCCACACCTCAGGCAGGACGGGGCGAGGCCTGCACCCTCCACGATTGTCCCAGAGCAGACAGGTGGCATCCACAGGGTAATATTTTGATAAGTTGCTGATTTGTATTAAGGTAATTGTTACAGCCATAATTACAGGCACGGGTTTCAGGGCGACCCGGCTGCTGGCTGCAAGAAAAAATAACGAACTGCATATTTTCTCGGAGTCACTTGGAAGCCAGGCTTGGCCTTTGTCCTCTGTGTGGGTCCAGCACAGGTTTTGGTGCAGGGCCGAAGGCGACACGTTTTGCCAGGGGACGGTAGTGATGGCAGATTGCCGTGCAGGGGGGAGCCCGCAAACCGGGCGAACACCATCTTTCCCACAAACAGCAGGGGGAACAGTCTAGAATCTGATGGTGGTGCCTTCCCTTAAACGCGGAAACGCCCCTCAGCCCAGGGGGAAATAGGGTAAGAGCTGGAAGAACAGAGGTTCGAATCTACGTCTTATTTAGCACCCTAGCGTCCTCTGACAACTGGCTGCAGCGCAGGATTCTAGCTAATTTCATAGGATGGCTGTGATTCTCTTTACACCTCGTTTGTGAAGCAGATCGAATGGGCCTGCCTTGACTTTAACAACTTTGCCTCGTTTCTCTGGAAAGACAACACGCCTAGCGAAAAGTGCACGAATCGTAAACACACAGCCCCCCTGGTGGCCGTGCCCGAGTAACCGGGACCCGGATCCAGAGCAGACAGCCTGCCGCCCACCGCCCTTCTGCGCCCCGCCCGAGATCCTTCCCGTGCCCGGCTCTCCAGGGGGTGACCTTTCCCATGACTTCTGACCCCCTAGGTTACTCTGGCTTCATGGTAGAAACAGAACCATGCCATCCGTACAACTCTGTGCCCGGCTTGTTTGGCTTAGCATTATGCGAGAGGAGAGTCTGTGAGGTTCTGTCCTCACGCGGCAAACTGCAGCGCCCCCCACCCCCTCCCCAGATCCAGGTTGTCTGTTTTTCACATGGCCTGTGGGCTAAGAATGCATTTCACGTTTGTGAGTGGTTGGGGGGGGTGGGGATAAAAAAGCACAACATCTTGGGACATGTCAAAAGTATGGGGAATCTAAATTTCAGGGGGCATAAATAAAGCTTTATTGGAACACAGCCGCGTCCAATTCATCTACATCCTGGCTGTGGCTGCTTTTGCCTGTCACGGCAGAGTCGAGGAGTCTGGACAGAGACCACGTGGCCCACAAGCCCCAGGGTCTTTGCTGACTGACCCTCTACGGAACCTTCTGCTGACCCTCTCTCTGTTGTTTCCTGCCTTTTGATTGCTCGTTCACATTGTGGTGCGGTGTGTCATTGTGGAGTACCCAACAGTTTACATATCCATTCTGTGGACGGGCCTTTGGGAAGTTCCCGGTTCCGGGCAGAGCGCTGCCGTGAGCATTTCCGTGCAGGTCTTTTGCTAAAATAAACACGTTTGGTAAACATTTGTGTTAGGTGTATACCTAGGAGAGGCATCAGTTTAAGCACTGTTTTTGTTTTTCGTGGGTTGCTTTTGACCAGTGTATTTTCATACGAGAGTCTTAGTTTCCCTGCTCGGTGAGAAGTTCCATGTGTTGAGACTCCGGAGCAAGGCTTACTTTCCAGCAGAGTAATTAGGCTTGCGAAACCGAGGGTCCGTAGACCCACGCTTCATCGTTAATGGACTGCCTCTCTTCCAGCTCAGTACCTTCAAGGATGTTGGGAACATGCCTGATGTTAACTGTTTTAGCCGCTTTTGGGACCAGTGCCACCATTTAATTTTCTTATGCTGAAGCCGCATCGTCCAAATGACTCTTATCTTTATGCAGCAAAACAGGTCTGGCAGAATTAAGCGAGTTTTCCCAATGTCACTTTCTGCTCTGATTGACTTGTGTTTATCTCTTGCTGCTCCGCGTTCCTTGCTGGGAAGCAGATGAATGTGGCCTAGCATCCCCAGTCAGATCTCCAGCCCAGGGTAGCATGTGTCACTTCTCATTGAGACCCTGTGCTGAAACGTCTCTTCGGGGACTGCCTATGTTGTACGTGGCCAAAGCCTTGGAGCTGAGCTCCACCCCCCCGCCCCTCCCCCACCCCCCAGGAGCTGCCGAGTCAGTGTCAGCAGGCACCGGTCCCGTGTCAGTTCCTGCCCGCTCGCCCTCTTCCACGTGACGGCCCACTTTTGCAGGGTGGGGATGAGGACGTCAGGATTCCCCGGGATCCACCCATCTCTCCCGGCTGCTCGGCTCTGCCTGACAAATGACTTAATATTCTTTCTGAGGCTGATCGAAGAGCCGCGTCAGCGCCCTCTCCTAGCCGGCCCACTTTCCCCAGGAGTGAAGTCCCTCTCGTCCTGGGAGCCCGGCTGCTGGCTGCGCCCTGGTTCCAAGAACGCACCTGCGCCAGGCCGCCAGGGAAGCCCCTCCGCTGCCCTGCTGGCCCTCCTCTGGGGAGACGCTGCGACTCTGCGGGGAAGGGGTTAGTGGAAGTGACAGCTGGTCTTAGCTGTGACTGACTGTTACCCCTGACTCCGTGTCTGGCAGCCTCCATTTTAGTCTTTAAAATGGGGCTACAGAGGGTCAATGCCATTGTGGGGGTGGCTCTTGAGTGTGAATTCCTAGATCAGACACACTTAATTTTTATTTTTATTCTAGGGAATGGCCTTTTCATTTATTTAAGTTTTTATTTATTTTGAGAGAGAGAGCAGGGGAGGTGCAGAGAGAGATTGAGAGAGAGAGTCCCAAGCAGACTCCACAGTCAGCATAGAGCCTGCCCTGGGGCTCGATCTCACAAACCCTGAGATCATGACGTGAGCTGAAATCAAGAGTTAAACGCTGAACTGATTGAGCCACCCAGGCACCCCCAGCCTTTTCTTTTGAAAGGCTGTTGTTTAGATGTACTAAGATACTGTAATTAAAATTTGAAATTCATTTGTCTCAAGAGAAATCTAGTAGATTTCAAAAGTAGAAATCTGTCAGGGGTGCCTGGGTGGCTCAGTCGGTTGGGCGTTCGACTTCGGCTCAGGTCATGAATTCACAGTCCAGGGGTTTGAGCCCTGTATGGGACTCTGTGCTGACAGCTCCGAGTCTGGAGCCTGCTTCAGATTCTGTGTCTCCCTCTCTCTCTGCTCCTTCCCTGCTTATACTCTGTCTCTCTCCCTCTCTCTCTCTCTCAAAAATAAGCATTAAAAAAAAATCTTTTCTAAATAACTCTCAAATCAGAAACCAAACCTGGAATTTCTGATCATGGGGTGATTTCTACAAATGAGAACACCTCATTTCGAAACCTATGGGATGAGGCCAGCACTGGACCCAGAGGAAAATGTATAGCCTATTTCAAAAGCACTTTAGTTTCTGACGTGAAAGGTGAAAGATTAAAATGATTAACACAGGAGTCCACTTTTTGTATTATATTTTTTTAGCCATTGAGAATAAGCAGAAAGTAGGAAAGGGCCAGAAATGAAAATAAAAACGGCAGTTCATGAGACAGCCTGCAAGCATAGAGGCGGTGCCCCCCCACCCCCCCGCCCCGAGACCCCCCCAAGGACTCGGAAGCACCGGGCCCAGGCCTCCTCCCAGGGTTGGAGTCTGTGAATAGGCCGAGGGTTCCTTGTTCCCAAGTTCAGTGCTTGTGTTGAGGCTGTTGAACAAAGGAGCCAATGAGAAGCAAGAGGAGCCCGGGCACTTTTAAGTTATCCGGGCGAGTGGGGGCGACGGGCTCTCGGAGCCTGCCCACATCCGGCAGGGCAAACCCCGCGTCCTTTTCTTCCCACTGCCACCCTTCCTCCCGGATCAGAAGGCTGCTGGGCCGGCCTGGGTCTGGTCCAAGCCAGCGTTCTGCTTGGTGGGTGGGGACCGGAGGCTGGTCCCGGGGCACCTGGCGCGTCGGGCGCAGAGCTGGCTACCGTGCAGCCGAAAGGGGGCGCCGGCCTGGTTAGCGGGGGCGGGGGGAGGTTACTCTGGGTACTCCCAGCAGCATCCACTGGCGATCTCCCAGGTGTCGTGTTCTAGAACTTTTACACGAGTACACGGCTGTGTAGATTTGCCCGGGGCATTCACCCGTTCTCTTTCATTCTGCACATGTCACCGAGGGCCTGTGGTGTGCCCGCGCTAGGCTAGGACAGTGACTAAAACGGGGTCCCTGCCCACCGGCAGCTCACTTCCCGGCCAGTCAAGCAGGGGAAGGGGTCATCAGGGCAGGCTCTTCCGAGAAGGTGACATTTACAAAGAAACAGAAGGTGGTGAGACATGGATGGGAGGAAGGGAGAGGGGGACGGACTGTGTGACCTCGTGAGCAAGGACCTACACATCCTCGGGGGACGGACGGGGGGGGGGGGCTGGGGGGAGCTGCGGAGTCTCCGGCCGCTGTAATGTGCTCTCTGACCAGGGCGGGGCTGGTTTACAGAGTACGTGATTGGGCAGTGGGACGCAGCAGGTGAAAAAAGTTGACTGTCAATTGTATCAAATTATTCTGGCTCCAGTGATCTTTCCAGAGCTTTTCTGCTGTTACCGCCACTCTCCCTCCGGCAGAGACCCCTCCAACCTTTGCAGGGGCTTTTCCGCTCACCTCCTGCCCCTTTTCTCTCCCTCCACCTCCCTGTCAGAACTCCCCTGTCCTGTGTTGCATCCTTGAGCCATTTGATAGTGGCATTCTGCACGCACCCCAGCCTGATGGCACTAACCCAGATCGATGGCAGAGAGAAAGGACGGCTGGCCCTGGGCCTGGCGGCAGTGTCTCCACGCCGTGGGGGCTGTGCCGCGCCGGGATCACTTACACACTTCACCTGCCAAGAGTCAGGACAGCTGGGGGCCAGACCCGCTCTGTGTCTCACTTTGTGGAGTTTTGGGTATTATCAAGGGCCATTCTCTCCTGATTTTAAAATGGACTGTGGCAGGGGTGCCTGGGTGGCTCAGTCAGTTAAGTCTCAGTCTTCAGCTTAGGTCATGATCTCACGGCTCTTGGGTTCGAGCCCCGTGTCAGGCTCTGTGCTGACAGCTCAGAGCCTGGAGCCTGCTTCTGATTCTGGGTCTCCCTCTCTTTCTGTCCCTCCCCCACTCATGCTTGGTCTCTCTCTCTCTCTCAAAAGTACATACACATTAAAAACTATTTTTTTAATGGACTGAGGGATTTCTGGATCCCTTACACTGCCCAGTTTTAGGTCTTTTATGGTTTTCTGTGCGCAGGTGACACTCCCTCTCCTTCTTCTGGCGGTGACCTGCACCCCACACAGGGAGTTCCCAGGAGCTCTCCTCAGCTCCCCCTGCATACAGGCGGCTGTTCTCTGCAGTTGTGTCCAGAAAAGGGCCTCCTTCCCTCCAGAATCCAACCCCTTCTGCCTGACGATAAAGTCCAGTCTCTTAAGACCTTACTGGCACTCCCCGTTACCTTCAGAGTGGTTCTCTGGCCCGTTAACTCCATCAGGGGACCCCACGCCCCACTGTGCTAGAGCAGTGAAGGGCACATAGTAGTTGCTCAGCGAACGTTTTTGTTTCCTTCAGAAACTGCATGAAGGATCAGATGATGAGATGCTCTAAAAGCCAGAGCTGTGGAACCTGCTGAAGATCCAGGGGCCAAAGATTCCTCTAGAACTTAGAATCACGTGTTGTCTCGTGGTTTCTTCTCAGCCCCCCGGCCATACTGAAAGCACCTGAGGTTCAGCTCGTGCTGCGAGTGCCTGATACAGACGCCTGTGGTTGAGGCTGCCGCTGCTGCAGGGCGACAATAATTAAATGATAATAATAACAAACAATAGCACGTACCATTTATTAATCACTTACCACGTGCCAGGCATTTTTCTTGTAATACCTCCCTGTGATGTGAGCCTTGTCGAAGTCACTGTTTTGTGGAGAGAGGAAGCGGGGCACAGAGAGGGGAAGTAGCCCCCCCAAGGCGGCACAGCTGGTATTCTAACCCAGGCGGGCTGGCACAGAGCCCGTGCCCTTAACCACCCTGTTACCAAATGCTCCATCCTCTTAATGTGATTGCGGATTGGCTGGAACCAGACGGATGGGGTGGGGTGGGAGGGGGGTCTCTTCCTCTCGCAGCCTCCGGCCCTGCCCCTACCCTCCTGCGGGTGGGGGAGGCCTCTGTGGGGTCACAGGCCTGGCAGGTTGCCAGTCACCCCGCCCCGTGCAGGCTGTCCATTCTCCAAGCCCACAGACAGGGCGAGTGAGATGCTAACTGCTCGGACCAGGGCCTTCACCCAGGCTGGCACTGCAGACTTGCCCCCTGCCCCCCCCTTGCACAGCTCGGCTGGCCCCACACCACACCGGTGCAGCAGGAGGGCACAGAAGGGGGGCAGGAACGTGGCCTCGCCCTAGGGAGAAGGGGGTGTGCTCTCCACGCTCCGAGGAGCTGTTCTCTGGGTGTGCGTGTAAGAGCAGGGATGCGGTGTGGCATTTGTATGGCACTCCCCCCACCCCGCTCTCCTGCACACTCCTGTCTGTCTCTGCTGGGGGTGGGGGTGGGGCGCAGTACAAGGGAAGGGAAGCAGGCCAATTCCGATGCGGGGCTACCCGCGTTCACATCCAGGCTCTGTCATCAGCTGTGTGAGTTAGGCAAGGTAGGCCAAGTCTCTGTGCCTCAGTTTCTCTCCTGTGTAAAATGAAGGGGTCACCATAATGCGGGGTCTTTGGGAGAAATCAATGAGTTGATGTAGGTAGTCCATTAGCACGGGGCCAGGGCACATAATAAGCACCCTAGGGTGCTGGCTAGTGTGATTCCTTCTCACCTTGTAGGAGGAGGACAGCCTGGAAGGCAGGGCTGTCCGGTTCTGCTTTCTCCCCCCGGAGCGGGAGGGGCCGGGACCCCCTCCCCAGCTCAGCCGTGGTGGCTGCGTGGCCTTGATTAATTCGTATAACCTCCTCGTACCTCCTTTCTCACCTCAAATCAAGGCGGTGATTATAACCAGGATGAATTTTGCCAATTGGTATATAGGTTTCCTTACTGTTTGCTAGTGCAGCCATTGCCCCCAGACTGTTAGGAAATTTGTGATGCTTCTCGCAAGCGCACAGGGTCTTAGAATTAAGAGGCCACCGCGTCTGTGCTGTACTAAGCAAGGCACTGTTTGTGTATGCTGTTTTGTGTCATCCTTACTGTAGTCCTGAGGGGTAGGTACTGTTACTCTCCCGTTTTACAGATGTGGAAACTGAGGTTCAGAGAGAGGAAAGGTGGCTTGCGTGGAATCACACTTGTTTAAGCAGCAGAACCTGAAAGTCTCTTGCAGGTTGTCTGAGAATGTCCCTCCTCGTCTTCCCCGGATGTGAGAACATGTTCCTGAAGACAGACTCAAGCTTTTGGGGGGAGAAAATGTTAATGGTGGTCTTAATGGCTCGTAAGGCCCTGCCAGGTAGCAAACGTCCTTGGCCATCAACTTGGCAGGATGACAGCGTGTCTGGGAGACCCTCACAAGCCGTTTTCTCTACAGAACACAGTGTTTTCCGAGCCCAAAGCACTTTGTGAAATAACGTGGGATTCATCCCAGAGCCTGGCACCGGGACTGGAATTCTTGAGCCCAGTTTTCCAGTTGGATTAAACTCAGGCCAGACATTCTGCCCCAGAGCAGGAGCGTCACAGTGAGTCATGCAGCCCCCGACTGTCGGGGCACCGCCCAGGGCCGAGGGGGGTAGAGGGCGGTGGGGGTCTTTGGGGGAGTGAGGAAGCAAACAGCGGGCCGCCTGGCAGCTTGGAGCAGGGCTGTGGGGCGGAGTCCAGAAATTGTCTTGCTAACAGCGACAGTCTATGAGTTTGTGGGAAGCGAGGTCGTGAATAATTGATTGCCGCTAACTGAGTTGTGAAAACCATTTTCAGAGATTCCGATCTGCAGGCTCGCTGAGGGAGGAGGTGGCCAGGCACGAGGGCTCCCTTGTCCTTCGAGGCCAGGGGACTTTCTGAGACTCCTCCTGTTCTGCCCAGGGAGCTCGGCCACGGCCCCTGGATGTGGAGGTGGTGCTGGCTGCCCTGAGCCCCGGGGAGGGGCCACCTGTGGGTGGGTGGCGAGGCCCGGCCTTACTTGTCATTGGCCGTTCCCCGCTGAGGGTTGCTTGAGCCTGCCCTCTGCGTGTCTCGAACTCAGAGCGCTGCCTGGGTCCTTAGAAGGGTTCCATGGGGATGCAGACTTCAGGGCCCTCCTTCCACCTCCCACTCCCTCCTGCCTGGCCAGCGGTAGAACCCGGAGCACATTGGCGGGAGCACTGCGCTTTCTAAACATGGTACCTTGGGGCCTGGGTAGCCCCCCTCGGCATTGCCTCGGCTTTAGAAACTGAGGGCTTGAATCCTGGAAGCCCTTGCTGTTTGTATGAGCTTGGACCACTCACATTCTTTCTCTCTGCCTCAGTGTTCCATCTGTAAAATGGGGATGCCATGGTCTCTACCTCAAAAAGTTATTGTAACCATTAAATAGGTTTGCTTTTAAACATAAAAATAAATATATGCCTAGATAAAATAAAGCGACAGCTGTCATCTTATCCGGCCCCCTTAACAGCCCTGTGAAGAAGGGGGGATGAGAACAGATGGACAGACGAGGTGACGAGGCAGAAGAGATGCGGCGTGGCCCCAGAGCCACGGCACTGGCTTAAAGATGGAGGATTGGTGCCTCTCAGCCTTTTTGTCAGGAAGGTGGTGGTGGATGAATCTGATGAAAGAAGGAGAAAACATGGAATGAACCGTGAGAAGCCCAGGATGGGGAAGGAAGGGAGGCCTCGATTCTTCTTGTGGGTTTTCAGCCTGGTCTGGTGGACCTGTCCGTTTTAGGCTGCTACATGGTGCCTTTGTGTGTTAGAGAAAAGTGCCCACTCTAGGTGGAGGCCTGGCTTGGCCTGAAAACAGTGTGCCCAAGAGAGGTGTTCCTTCTGCAGTGCTGGACTGTGGAGCATGGCTAGATTTCTCCCTCACTGGGAACTATGTGCAGTGCCCAACCTGCACAACTGTACATGGTGGCCTTGTATAGGACATCACCCGTTTTCAATAACAGGTGGTCACTTTGCTCTCACACTTCCAAGCCTGAAGGGCTGTTCCAGGTCTCTCCTATCTGTGGGTGCTCACCTGCCTACGTTTTCATTCGGGAGCTGGATCAGACGCTGAAGCATCCCTCCAGAGTCTGGCATTGTGCATGACATCACCCTGAGATCTGGCACCTCCCAGATAACTGTCTTCCCACTAGTGTCCAAACTTCCTAAGAGTCCCCTCTCTTTATCCTGTTAAAAATAAACACCGTTTTCTTCGCTGCCTTCAGCTGCTGAATTGTGCCCTGGAGAACAAGCGTTTGTGTTTCCTCGCAGAGGCTCCAAAGGGAGATGAGTAAACAAACTGTAAACAGCTGCTTCTCCTCTGGTGGCGGGACTCAGACAATAGACCCTCAGAGGGTATTAATCAGCTGCCTTTTCTGTGGGACTTTGCATCGTGGGGCTGCCGAGGGGCCTCCATGCTGGGTGCGGCTTCCTGAACGAGCAGGGGGAGCCTCTCGACAGGGCCCCGGGCGGGCCTGGGGGCGGCCGCCACCTCCGCACGGCCCCGCGCAGGCCTGGTGCGCTTTCCAAACAGATGTCCACGCAGCTGCCGGGAAGGCTCCCAGCCGTCCTCGCCGGCAGCCTCTTGACAGCGATCCTTGGGTAGCAAAGTGGCCTCCAGCTGACTCCCTTGATGTGGTCACCTCTTGCTTTGAAGATGGACGACAGGCATTCAGATACCCTCTCATCCAACGAACATTTATCGATCGCCCGCTCTGTGCCAGGAGGCACGCTGCTAGGTTCTTGGGCTACGTCACCGGTCAGTATTGAATTCAGGAGGAATTTATTGAGTACCTGCTGTATGCAGGCTCTGTTCCAGGGTCTTGGGATACGTCTGTGGACATTTGAAAACAGATAGCCTGCCTTCTTCTATTCATTCCTTGAACCCATAGTTCCAGAAATATTTCCTGAGCACCTGCTACGTGTCAGGCACTGTCCTAGGTACTTGAAGGAAAATAATGAACAGGATAGACAAGGTCCCCACGTAGTCTAGCAGCCGAGGTGATGCCATCAATCATACACACATAAATAGGATCAGTTTGGGAAGCAGTGCGCGCGCCTGGAAACGAAGGGGACACATGTGATGGAGGGGGTGCTGGCTCGGCTGGGATGGGGGGAGGCATCTCCGACGGCGTGGCTGTGCGCTCACACCTGAACTTGAGGAACCGGCTGAAGAAACAGCTTTCCAGGCAGCGGGCCTACCAAGTGCAGAGACTGGACCAAATTTGGGATCTAGAGAGGTGACAAAAGACCCGTGTGCCAGGGCACACTGAGGGAGGGGAGCTTCCTGGGAAGGGTGGGCAGGGCTCACTTGTGTGCCGCTTGGGAACCAGGGCACGGAGTTCAGATTTCATCCAAAACGTGTGGGAAATCGCTGTGGAGGTTGAGGTGGGGGAACTTTTAGAACGATCCCTCTGGTCTAGACATGATGACAAATGCGGTGTGGTTTTCTGGATCGGATCCTGGGACAGAAAAGGTCGTTAGTGGAAAGCTGGGTGCCACTCAAATGGAGTCTGCAGCTGAGTGTCCGAGCAGATGGTGTTGCACCAAGGTTGGCATCTCGGTTCTGCTGGACGAGTGTGGTTAGGCAGGGTGTGGGCCCTCGGGGCTGGCACTCCTGGCGGGCACTCGGGGGAGCCGGGCAAAGGGTAGGCAGCAGCCTGCTGGACCGTGTTTGCAACTTTCCTGAGAGTGTAGAATTATTTCAGAATAAAAAGTTCTATTGTAAAGATCCGTCTGGGGAATGGTGTCGGGGGAGCGCTGAAAGAAGGGGAGAATGGAGTCAGGGACACCAGTGAGGGGCTCCTGAGGTCAAGCGGGTGCGGGATGGTGGCTGGAATCACGGTGATGAGACGGGCCGGGGAAAGGGGGTCCTCCTTGGTTGAGTAACAGGTCTGCAGCCCCGGCTCTGGAAGATCTTTCTGCCACTGATTGAAGTCATTCCAATCAGCTCCAAATCAGCCGCTATTTTTTGAGCACCTTCTAGGTGCTGAGTGCCGTGCCCAGGATCAAAGTTAGGACTCATATCCACTCCCAGCCACGATGGCCCCTCACTTACACCTGCTTTTGTGGAAATGACCACCATCCCCTTTGGTAATGACTTAGAGAGAGAGAGAGAGAGAATGCCTTACCTCCTCCCACGTAGGGTAAGACCCATGAGATCAGGGGGTTAATTTTACTTATTACTATATTTTGAATACACAGGCACACTCAATAAGTATTACAAAATATGTATTTATGTTCTATCAATATAATACTGGACATAAATATGGCAAATATAGAAGTACTACATAACAACACTAATCGTGGCAGGAAGCACTTAATTAGCATTCGCCATTTGCCAAAACGATTCTAAGCCCTTGGCCTGAATTTTCATCCTTGTAACTCTATTTGAGGTGACTACTGTTTTCATACCCATTTTATGAAAGGGCTTAGGGTCTCTGCTCAATGTCACAGAGCAGAGTCAGGGTTTGCACCCGGGCAGTCTGGCATTGCTGGCCCACGTCTCTAAATACTAAGCTGCACTGACTGCTACAGAATGGATGTGGAATCAATGGATAACTTCCATTATCTTTGCTGATTAAGGCAACACATGCTCATTGAGAAAAATTAAGGAAACAAAGATGAACGTGTGAAGAGGATGCAAATCTCCCATAACCCCACTCTCCATTTACTTCTGGAAGAGGGTGGACCCATGAAGTCGCTATTTTCACAAGAATGAGGCAGTCTGCTATCTCCTTGGAGAGAATAAGGATGCAGACACATGGGCTTGGGGTCCATGGGGGACTTGGGAAGAGCGCTGCAAAGGCTTACGGGAGGATGCTTCTGCCTCTTCCCAGCATTCCCTGATGTGGCCTCTGCCCCTTCCCTCAAGGCAGGAGAATTGACCAAGCTCACTGAAAATCCAGAGCTAGGGGACCTCTGGGAGCTAAAAAAGGGCACTCCAGGCAGCCTGTCACAGCCACGCAACCTCCAGGTACTTGAGCCTCCTCGGCTTACACAGCAGTATGCACGAAAAGATGGGGGCTTTGTGTGGTTCCCTGATGCCAGTCTGTCATCCGTTGTAAGTTCTGTACCATCAGTTTGATAGCAGCCTTTTGGGGGCGGGGAGAGGGTGCATTTAGGTTTCTGCAGAGAAACGGAAACAATAGGATGCATAGAGAGAGAGGAAGCAATTTACTCGAAGGGATTTGCTTGTGCTATTATGGAGGCTGAGAAGCCCCAAGATCTGCAGTCAGCAAGTGAGACCCAGGAGAGCTGACAGCGTAGTTCCAGTCCAGGTTCGAACCAGGAGACGGATGGTTTAAGTTCCAGTTCAAAGGCCGCCAGTCTCAGGAACCAGGAACAGCCGCTGTTTCTGTTTGGAAAAAGCCAGTGTCCCAGTTCGAAGACTGTCAGGCTGGAAGAGTATTCCCCCTCCTGCAGTAGGGTCAGCCTTCAACTGATTGGACAAGGCCCACCACATTAGGGAGGGCAGTCTGCCAATTCCAATGTGAATCTCATACAGAAATGCTCTCAAAGATATACTCAGAAATAACCAAATGTCTGGATGCCCCGTGGCCCAGTCAATCTGTTATTTCAGATTTTTAAAAAATGTTATGTATTTTCGAGAGGCAGAGAAACAGTGTGAGTCGGGTAAGGGCAGAGAGAGAGGGGGACACAGAATCTGAAACAGGCTCCAGGCTCTGAGCTGTCAGCACAGAGCCGGATGCGGGGCTCGAACCCATAAACTGCGAGATTATTACCTGAGCCGAAGTCAGACACTTAACCAACTGAGCCACCCAGGCGCCCCAATTTTGTTATTTCAGCTCTGGCAGCTCACTTTTGAGTCCTGTGTGGAGGGTTATTGTGGAGAGCTGGATCTTTATCCTCTTTTTGATCTGACTCTATCTTTATCCTCAGCCATTATCTGCCACTTACTCTTGCTGTGGATTTCCTTAGGGAGGACTTAATCTTCTTCATTATCTATTCTTGCCTTTGCTACTTAGAGTACTTGATATTTTAAAAAAAAAAAAGCCTTAGACTTGCAAATGGAGGCAAGTGTTTAAGAAACTAAAGCAAGTGTCAAAAACTCAAATGCCCTTAAAGCCAGGCAGGCAGGCTCCGCAGGACAGGTGTAGGGCGATCGGGAGCGGGGTGGACTGTGGTGAACGGGAGAACCAATGCTCTGCTGTCAGTGGACGGCGACTCTGTGGCTTCAGCTGCCTGCGGCTGTGGGAAAATCAGGCCCAGGTTTATCTGCTTTTCCGGGTTTTAAAAGAATCCAGAAGCCTGAATTTTTCAGGGTCATCTGGAATATATATTGGCAACTAATTCAGATTTATAATTTTTTAAAATAATACCCTGTGTAAACATAGTATTTCCGTGGGCTAGATTTGTGCCACAGACCTCTACCTAACCGGTTGTGAGTTAAATAACGGCAGGCTAATCATAATAAGTAATAATTTTAACAAAACAGTATTTGCTGCGTGCCTGGCACTGTTCTGCGTCTCTGGCTACGTTATCTCATTCAGTTGTCAGAACAGAGGCAGGCGTGGTGTTATCCCCATTCTACGGTCAAGGGTAAGGTGCTCACAGCCACACCTTTAGTAAATGTGGGAAACTGGCTTTTCTCAATCAATAGCCTTTGCTTTACGCTCCTGTGTGACACTTCTGGCCCTAAAGTGTGAGGTCCACACCCCCTGGGGATGTCCAGCCTGGGTTCTCACAGATCACAGCAGAGCGCCAATGAGGTCATCCAAGAAGATGCATATTTTATCTGGTAACTGTGTGCTGTAGACCGTGCTGAGCAGTTTCAAATATAAATGCCTGGAACCCTTACATTTTCACAAAGAGGTGGATCTTCTCATCCAGATTCTGCAGATGACGAGATCAGATTCTGTCTCTGCTTCTGTCACAGCTAGTGAGGGGCAGAGGCGGGCCTGGAACGCAGGTCCCACATCTCTGTGGCCTGTCATCCAGCTCCTCTTCCACAGAATTAAGATCAAAGAATGGGACAGAGCTGACGTCGGATACAGTTGTGCCAATG
>NC_043707.1:12916090-12923182 GCF_006229205.1 Suricata suricatta
TAAAACTTACCAGCTCATTCTGCATGTGACTGATGGCCAGAGCCGTAGTCTCATCCGAAGGCTCGACCGGGGCAAGATCCACTTCTAAGCCCACTCACATGTTTGTTAGCAGGCCTCGGCTTCTCCCAGGCTGCCACACTGAGGGCTTCAGGTCCTTGCTGGCAGTTAGCGGGGGGGGGGGGGGGGGGGGGGGTCTCTGTTAGTTCCTCACTGTAGGGCCGCTCACAGCATGGCAGGTGGAATCCTCCAGAGCCAGTGATCAAAAGAGCTGAGTGCTTGGGGAAGGACACCCTTCAGATGGGAGCTGCAGACTTTTTATAACCAAACCTTGCCTGTGAAATACCATCACTTCTGCCATATTCTGTTCATTAGATGGGACTCACTAAATCTCGCTCACCCCCAAGGGGGAAGGATTTGCCCAACCAGCAACCAGGATTCAATCTCTTTGCTGTGACTACTATGAAGTGGTATTTGGCCCTGGGGAAATGATGTTGGAGTCCAGGATGGTGAGTTTCACTATATTGTAAAAACTGGCCAGATTTATGTTCCTGCACATTCTAATAGGTCCCCTCACTCCCAAGAACAGTTTTCTGTAAGAGGTGCATACTTGGAATGGGGGATCTGATTCCTTTCTCCCTCCCTTCTCTATCTAAATGACTGTTCCATGAAAAGTAGGTTGGCAGTCTCATTGGACCTGGCAATTTTGTCCGAGTTGTTGCTCCGAGAAAGATGTAATTCCTAGTGTTTCAATCTGGACACGAGCACATGCCAAGCAGTTGTGGGGAAACATTGTGCACATAGGCTTAATGTGAGACCATTTCCTGGAGTGGCCTCAACAAACATTTGGTACAGATAAAGATCACTTGTCCCCAAATGCCTCTTTGATTTCAGCCAGAGCCAAATATGATTGGAGGCGGAGGATGCTGAGTTTGAAAATTGTGTCTCTGTGGCCACATGCAGGAGTTTCGCCCAGGGGGGTGCCATTAAAGTGGGAAGGAGGCAGCAGGGACCCGACAGGGGCCCAGATGGTCCCACGCTTCTTGTCTTCCTGTCTGAGACGTCAGGATTTGGGCAAGCGTGTTTTGTTGTTGTTGTTTTGTTTGCCTTCACATAATCTTCAGTGTTCTTTGGAGCAAAATCTAAAAAATGAGATGGAAGGACTCAGGGCAGTCAGTTACATGCCCACGTTCAGGGTCTGGCTTCGCTCCATTTTCCTCTCTGCAAAACAGAACCCGGGGTCCTGGCCGGCCACAGAAGGGTCACGTGGGGATTAAGTGAGGTAGCAGAGGAAGACCATTTAGCTTGGGCCTGGCACCGAGGACGTACACAGAAGCCTGTTACTGTTACTGCTGTGTTATTATATCAGTCTCCTCTGCTGATGGTCTTCCAGAGTGTTCTCCGTGGGAAGCACAAACGTTAGAAAGCGAGTAGAATAGGTCTTCGTTTCCCCCGCATAACCCCACCCTTCGACATCATGAACTTAGAAATTCTACGAAAGGCAGCGTGCCCACGGAGGCTGAGCCGTGTGTCCGAGCTGTTAGATCCTGCTTCAGTGCATCTCCTGTAAGCATGTACCAACGCCATGTCTTATTCCATAGTCATTTGAATAGAATCCTTTCTAGTTTCCTACCTCTAACTCCTAAGAAATTCCTCAGGGCAAATTTCTGCTTTCCATTTTTATAGAATGACCTTGTTCCCAGTCCGGACCTTAAAACCTGAGTGTGATTGCGGTAGCTTTAAATAAGATGATCAAATTCAATTTAGTAGATGCTGATTGATCCCCTACTGTGTGCCATCCATCATTTTTAAAGGCTGACGGTGTCGACATCAGAGCCCCGGGTCAGTCCTTCCTGTCCGTGTGACCCTGGGCAAGTCCCTTCACCTCTTGGAGCCTCTGTGTCCTTTCTACAATGGGGCTGTTACTACCTGCCCACCTTTAACTGGAAGTGAATGTAGTCACGCATATTATGTGCCTTCTGTCGTTCGTACAAAGCGTGCAATTGTTGTGCCGGGCCTCGGTTCCTGGATGGGTGGGAAGAAAATAAAGGCCAGGGAGAGAATCTGTAGAAGACTAAGCCCTGGAGAAGGGGCCCTGGGTGTTTGGTACTCTGGAGTCCCTTTGTACACTTGTGGGTCTGGTCCAAGGGGCCAGGCTTGCTGGACGCTGCCGCCGGGCACTGGGCCCCCACTTGCTCTCTGTATCCATCGCAGACTATCATCTGCAGGCAAGGCCTGCCCTACCCCCCATGGGGACGCCAGCCCCGAGCAGGGCACCAGGCAGTAGCACGGACTCTGTCAATTTGGGCTGAATGAGTCAATGAATTTTTATTCTCATCAAAAGTTACCTCCACAGGCTCAGAGGCCACACTTGGATGTAACCAAACCCGCTGCCTTGAGACCAAGCTGGAGCCCTAAATAGCCCCCAGAGCCTGTCGCTGTGCACACTTCTTCCTTCACCACAGCAGCTGTCTCTTAAAACAAAAACCTGCTTGTGTGACGGAACAAAGTGACCTGACCCTGGATGGCCAAATTCAAAGGACGTTCAGGAAGGAGTGGGGGCCCCGGAGGACTGGGTGGCACCCCTTCGGCGTCACCTGGGTTTCTGGGGTGACTCACTGCCAGCTGCCTTCCCTGTGTTTTTGCTCTTCAACCAGTTGCTCTGGGACGTCGGCAACTGGAGAGCTCCGCGGGCGCTTCCGGGGCTCCGCGGGCGCTTCCGGGGCTCCGTGGGCGCTTCCGGGGCTCCGTGGGCGCTTCCGGGACGGAGCCTGTCCCGGGTCTCCTGCCGTGGCAGCCCCGCCTCGCCCGTGTGCCATGTCGCCTGCAGCGTCCGTCAGTGCCCGTCCTGCCTCACCAGGACAGGCCGAGGGGCCAGTAACCGAGACCGAGTACCCCTGCGCCCCGACGCGCGAGGCACCGCCTCCCCACGTCCCTCCTTCCATGGCCCTGACCACATGACGTCACGGTTGCGCCTTCTGTGTTGATCCGTGGCTGACCTCGTGGCGAAGAGAGGAGCTGGCTTGCTTAGGACGCCTAAAGCCCGTCTTTTGCTTCCTCATTTTGTCCGATAGGTGATCATTCTTTATAATCCCCCCCCCCCCCGATGTATATACACTTTCCTAGTTGGAAACTTAAGAAATACAGAAAAGCATTATATTGCCAACAAAGGTTCCCTGACTATTGTCAGGGAAAAAAAGAGGAATGTGGGGCAAGGTGCTTCCTGGAAGGGAACCCCGTAGCTTACTAGAGGAAGGTGACAGACTGTCGCCGATTTCTCCAAAGCCAGGATGTGCCTCATTCTGGGCTGTGCCAGAAGGACTTCTCCTAAAACGTCACTTGACATTGATGATGATGGAGGCAATCTGCGAAGGTTTGGTTCCACGGGGAGACGAGAGAGTTTCTAAGCCAGATCAGGTCATTTTGGGGCTGTCCAGTTAAATAAAACCCTGGCTTAGAAAACCCCAAACACGCTAAAGTGGATACTGTAATGGGATTTATGCAATACTCTGTTAAGGGCAAACCCAGCCCCATAAATACATGTCCGAAATTCAATCTGCCAAATGAAATGTTAAAGGCACCAAATGGATTTCTCGAAAGGATCAGAGCTAAGATGTCGTTTGCCTGCACTTGATAAGCTTATCCAGCCTTGCCACTAGGAAAGGAGAGGGGAAAAAATAGAAAGAAAGAGAAAGTGGAGTTAAGGATTTTACTGCATTCTTCCATATCTTAGATATTCTCTTTTTCAGTGAAAAGGGAGAAAGAGATTATCGGTCGTCTGGCTGTGAAGCTAGTGTTCCTCATCCAAATACCTTCTGGGCCACAAAGGGAATGGTACCAAATCACTAGCTGGGGCCCAAATTCCGTTCTCCCAGCTCTGAAGCCTCCTCAGCGGGGTTTCTTCCGTACCCGGTCGGCTCAGCTCCCTGAGTGTGGCATCCAGAAGATCAAGGTCGTGGCCAGACTCACACGTGGCTCAGCTGGAGTCCCACGTCCGAGCCCCAAGTCCTGGCTTTGACTTGATGCTGGCTGCCACCACCGAGTGTGTTTGTGGGTGGGGAAGTGAATGAGGGAAGCGGGCCGCGGCAGGGACCGGCTCATTCTAGACAGCTCCCCCGACCCGCCTTCTTCTTTATGATTTTCATAATCAGCTGGGAATAGGTCCTCTCCTGCAACTGACTGGGGTTGTCCTGTTTGTCTGAAGGAGGAGGTGTTGCAGCAGTTCCAGTGTCACGAGACTTTTCCCGTGCTGGCAGGAGGAAAGCCACGCCTGTACTGCCAGGCGGAGTTTTCGTTTTCTTCCGAGAACGTGAGTGTTGCTTCCGACATCAGAATGGGATCCCAAAGAGTCCGTTTCAGGATGACAGCATGTGACAAAAAAAAAAAACAAAAACCCAAAAGTGTGATCTTGGATGAAGGTGTGAGTTTGTGGGCGTCAGTGTATTTGGGGGAGTCGCGAATTTGGCTCTCAGCATGGCAGATTTTCTGGCCTTTTCTGCAGCGCAGCGAACAGCCAGCGGATGAGGCCTTCGCCGTAACTGGCCTCGCTCGTGACTCCCGTGGGGCCGAGGCCTCTGCAGGTCTGGCCGCTGTTGTGGAGATCGGGGCCGTGGGGCCTGGGGGCGTGGCCAGATGATGCCGTGACCACAGATGAATTCAGCTCTGGCAGTAGAAACACCGAGGTCCCGCTCCTGCGCGTTTATTTTAGTCCTCTGAGGAGTCAGCTGCTGTCCGATCCCCAGGGCATTGGTCTGGGCCGAGGCCGTGCTGATGCCTCATCTGGAATAAACCGGGTCTTTGGGTCTGTGCCAGTTTATGGGATTCCTGAGTATTTTAAGAACAAGGGAGGTCAAACACGACACAGAAAAGGACATAACGGAAACCTTTTCATTTTTAAGAAACTACTGAGGCATGATTAATCTGCCATAAAAGTCACACGTTCTAAGGGTACCACCCAGTGAGTTTTAGTAAATTCACCAAGCTGTGCAACCACCACCGTGATCTAGTCTCAAAACACTTGTGTCACGCTCGTGCGAGTCCTCGTGCACACCTGCGTCACTCCCAGGCCGCTAACTACTCACCTCCCTTCGGTCCCTGGAGGTTTGCTCGTGGTGGACAGTTCGCAGAAATGGACTCCTGCAGTCTGAGCTCTTTAGTATCTGGCTTCTTCCACTTAGTGTACTGTCGAGGTCTGTTCGTAATGTGGCACACTGCTAAATAATATTCCCCCGGCATGGACATACCATAGTTCATTCATGCATTGGCTCTCGGACACTTGAGTGGCTTCCCCCTCTGACTCTTGTGAATAATGGTGCTCTGAGCATTCACCTACAGGTCTGCGTGTGGACATATGTTTGCGTTTTTCTTGGGTGTGTTCCCAGGAGTGGGATTTCTGGGTCACGTAGTAAATCCATATTTAGCTGTTTAAGAAAGTTGCCAAACTGTTTCTCCACGGAGGGTGCGCTGTTCCGCACTCTCCCACCAGCAGTGAATGAGGGGATCCGTTCATTCTCACTCTTGCTCTGAGCTGGGTGGTGACATGTGTCAGAACTACAGCATGTAAAAATCCAAAACTCGCCACCTGCTCGTGGGAACCTGGCCCTCCCTGGGACCTTGACAATGTTCCAGAAGAGCCTCCATCCCAATTTCCCCATGAGCACCCTCAGCATGGGACAGAGCTCCCAGCCTGGAAGCTCTGGGGCTTGCCCCCCTCTCCCCTCCCCCACACTCCCCTGCAGTCCATCTCATTCCAGAGAGGATTCATTTTGATTAAAAAAAAAAATGTTCTGTGTCGCGCTGTTGCTAATTTAGCAACTTTATTGGACAATGTGATTTACCATCCATGGCCTGCCTTCGAATGGATTCATTTACCTGCATTGATTGGTATATGTCGCTGCTAACTGCTACCAGAAAATGCACAGCAGTACTTAAAAGCTGTGTAGCATTTTGCTTTCTGGTAATGATCATTAGCTCCATCCTTGACTGCCCATGACATGGTACTCTCCTCCTGAAGGTGGGCCTAAATCGCAGAACTCCGTTCCTTGGTCATGAGAAAATAAATTGCTTTTCTATGCTGTGTTCTAAGCACTCTGAAAACGCGAGCTCTTTGGAAAGGGCTTCTTCTTTTCTCTTTTGGGTGTTCTCTCCTTGCTACTCAAAGTGCGGTCCTCGGGTCGGCACCCCAGCGTCACCTGGGGGTCTCAGCACCCCTCCGAACTTCTAAAATAACTTTTCTTTCAACAAGATTCCCAGGTGATGTATATGCACACCGGGGTTTCAGAGGTGCTGCCACCGGGCACCTGGGTGGCTCTATTGGTTAAGTGTTGACTCTCGGTTTGGGCTCAGGTCATGATCCCAAGATCGTGGCATTGAGCCCCTTGTCGGGCTCCGTGCTGAGTGTGGAGCCTGCTTGGGACTCTCCTTCTCCTTTTCTTTCTGCCCCTCCCCCCACTCATGTGCATGCACATGCTCTGTCTCATAAAATAAATAAACTTTAAAGAGGAGAGAGAGAGATAAGTGCTGCCCTGAGTCTGAGTCAGCCAGAATAAGGCCCTTGGACCAAATCTGGCCAGCTGCAAGTGTTTATTTAAAAACGAAAGTTCTATTAAACACAGCCACGTCCATTCATTCCATATTGCCTGTCTGTGGCTACTTGGCACAGACCGCCAAGTCGAGGAGACTGACAGAGACCTCATGGCCTGCAGAGCCGAAAATGTTTACTTCCTGGGCCTTTACAGAGAGAAGTTTGCTGAGCCCTGCTCTGGAGAAGGCTTCAGTCTTACTTCATTTTTATCTACTTATTATATTTGTTAATCACTAGCATTATTATTTGCATTTATTAAAAATCTTGTCACCTTTTTCTTATTGCACTTTTTTCATTTTACATTATTTATACACTTTGGGCCATTCTACATCCTTTTTTTGAATTGAGACATGGTTGACACATTATATTAGTTTCTGGCATCCAGTGTAATGATTCAGTGTTTGTAGGGATTGCTTTATTATATGCTTTATTATAAGGATTATATGCTTTTTAAATTTTTTATTTTTTATTTTTATTTATTTATTTTTAATGTGTTTACTTTTATTTTGAGA